>NC_056734.1:489446331-489508831 GCF_019279795.1 Protopterus annectens
ATACTGATGTATTCATTCTACTTCCACAAACACTCCAGTGATTGTTTAATTGTGAATGCTTTCAGTGGAAACTAACCTTCTCAGTACTATTTACTGATAGCTACACCTCAAACTTTGACTGTGCTCAGATTAAAGAAATGCCTTAAATGTTTGACTACAATCGGATGAAAGAAATATTGTCAATAATCATGTATTTTACTTTATTCACTCATACAAACAGTTCCCACAATCATTTAACTGTGACTAAATGGCAGTAAGTCACTTGTTTTCAAATACAGATTACCCCCCCCCCCAATTGCCACCTCTTAAGCAGCATTCACATGTTTGATTGAGATCATAAAATAAGTTTCCTCATACTGACTCATATACAGACAGACCTCCCCTAATATTATTTAACTCTGATTGCATTGGTGGTTCAGTGTAAGCACCCCATCTCCAAATCACAAAAGAAAAAATTAGTTTGGAGGACCTGCTCTCCTCTTCCTTACACTATGTTCCCACAAGCCTGGATTAGCCTCCCCATAGTGATTGTTCAGGGTAATTAATCCAAAACAGATCAATGGTAGCAGCTGCACAAAGAGGCAACATGATTGTTTATGGTACTGAAGCACACAGTAGTGTGGGAAATGACTACATCACATTGCATGCTACTCTGCCTTTGGAGTCATACACAGGTCTGTATTCTCTGGGCTAAGTATATAGATAATTCTGCTCAATGGCCATAATCACTTAGGATTCCAAAAATAAATAAATAAGTAACATTTAAAAAAATTAAAAATCCAGACTGTGGCATATGTAACACATGCTTGGTTGTACCTGTGATTCAGTGAGTTGAAATAAAGCTGCCGTATTTTGATCACTCTTAATACTTGCTCTGTGGTCTGCCACTGCCAATCCTGGTGTTACTTTTAAAACCACAAATACAGTTTTTCATTCCTAGTGTGGCATTACAAGCAATTACTACACCTACAACTAGGATAATTTTCTGTGGTGCACTTTTGTCTCCTTCTTCACTTCTGAGTCCAGCCATACATGTTACTATCTTTTGTTATTCCACTCATCTTATAGAACTGAGTCAAAACATCTTCAATATTAATGCTTTTAGCTCAGCCATCTTCATTCATACAGTCCTGGCATTACTGAGTGCTGCTGTCTTAGTATAACATTCAAAGCAGAATAAATAGTGTTCTGAACATGACTTGAATTAACCTTTACGTTGCCAATTGACTACCTTAGTGTTGAGGATCAGCTATTTTGTTTATGTCTGCCTTAGGGAGGGATAACACATCACAGCTCATGCATCATTTGAGTGCTCATTTTAATGGGAAACAATATAAATGGAAGGTTTTTGAGCTGTATGCATGGCAGTCACACTAGTTATAGTGTCAGTGCAGATATGCTTGCAGCAATGGGGTACCATGACTAGGTAGCTGTTTTGTGGTGGTGCTAACTGTAGCTTGCAGATGTGGCAGTGCAAATATGCTTGCAGCAGTGATGTACCATGACTGGGTAGCTGTTTTGTGGCACTAGCTGTGGCCTGCATCTTGCATTTTGTGTACTGATTAAACATTGTGCACTGTACACTGCTGGAACTGGTGAAGCTTCTCATACTTGTGCAGCACATCATTGTGTGGTTATGTTATCAACATAGTCAGTTCACCAGCTTATAAATTTACAGTACTGATGATAGTATAGTGTTTTCACTAGTGAGTCACCTATATATATATATATATATATATATATATATATATATATATATATATCTATATGTATATATATATATACATATATACATATATATCTATACATATATATATATATATATATATATATATATATATATATATATATATATATATATATATACACACACATACACTGCTAGAACTAGTGAAGCCTCTCACACTTGGGCAACACATCACTTGTGTGGTTATCTTGTCTGCACAGTCACTGCCAATGTAAATGTTCAGTACCAGTGTTGTCAGTATAGTGTTTTCACTAGTGAGTCACCCCTATATATTGCTAGAACTGGTGCAGCTTTTTACACTTTTGCAACAAATCATCATGCAGTTAAAAGTTCTGTATTAATTAAGAATCTGTATCTCAGTAATACATCTCAGAAAGTTAGCCCTGTCCATAGCTCTGTTACAGGTTGCTGTATTCATCTTTATATTCATGTTTATGTGATTTTTCTGTCTTCACTTGTTCAATAATTGAAGACTGGAGAAACGGCAGCATCAGCCTTAAAAACACAACTGTCCATTCTTTCCTATTTCAGCAGCTTCTGCTGCCAGGAACTAATAAAATGTCATTTTGCTGTTCCTCTTTATACCACTTGCTGTTGCCTTAGTGCTCATTTTTAACTTATAACAATCAGCAAACAAATAATTTGGCTTACAAGTTGGATCAGAGCTACATATATTTTTGACTTAGACAAGAAAGTAAACCCAACCCATCATGGAAAATATAACATTGAGAGGAGAAGTGATTGGAAGAGCAACACAATGCTTGTATTGCGGCATATAATATCACAAGCACTGTTTCATCATAGTCATGTTCTATCAAGTTAAAAATGATTTTACTTTAAATTTATAGATGTTTAGGTTTCATATGTTTCTTAAAGTTCAGATTCATATTGATAACTTAATCTTAACTAAGAACAAGCCTGTTTATGTGGCTGTTCAAAATTGTATTTTATTAACCTTTCACATTATTGTATATAATGCTACCATTTCTCCATAAATATTTCTTGTTGTAAACTTTTATGCTTTGGTTCAGGCTGTAGATTAAAAGGGTCTTCACACGAGACCACTTACCAAGCTAGCAGATAACTTAGACAGAATATAACTTCCCTACTATGGATACAGGTCTTTCATCTGTATTAGTCATGTCATATAATCATGGTGCCAGATTCATATCCTGTGAGAATGATATAAAATATCCATTTCTGTTCACATCAGATGTGAAGAGTTTCCATTATATTAGTTCAGATCCATACAGGCAGCTTGTATGTCTCTGAATAACTAATATACCATACAATTAGAATGTATATCAGCATGCTAAACCTTGTTTATGCCCTGTTTGTATATTTAAAAAGCATTTATACAAGTAAAACAAATCTTTGTTATAACTCATGTAAGAGTCTATATAGATGTATGGGTCCATGTTATTAAGATTGAATTGCCATAAAACTGAATGGCACTACATTAAAACAAAGAACATTGAATGGGCTTTGCATCGGAAAGTCAGTATTTCTTTGGATCAGGTGTTTGCCCTTTCACCAATGTGGAAGAATCTTGGAATTGGTATATATAATATACAGGGGGTATAGTGGGTGCAGGGGGCAATACTGTGTTTTGTGTTACTGGCTTTCCACTGCAAAGCCTTTTTGATTTTATGGCAGTTCGATCTTACGGCACAGATTCATACATACATACACATATATACCTAATATATACACACACACACACACACACACACACACACACACACACATATATATATATATATATATATATATATATATATATATATATATATATATATATATATATATATTACGTGTGTGTGTGTGTGTGTGTGTGTCTGTGTATACATCTGAAAGGCTGCATGCACATGGTAATCGCAAACTTTCTTTGATTAGTAATAACCATTAGTCAGATGAAAGTCTGGGAAGAGAGTAATTATATTACACCGAAGAAGGATTTATATCCAAAAGCTTTGCTGTAATAAAGTATTGATGTTCTTGGAGTTAGAATTTTTCTGTTATTCAGCTTTTATTTTCTAACTTCTGGTTTATCACTACATCACTCTTTGGTCTTAAGAGAGAGTAATTATATTAACATGAGTGTTTATAACACAGTTTGGATCATTTCTAGTTACTGTTTCTCTCATTTTTGAGTTTATTGCTTATTATCACATGTGATCCTGACAGAGGCAGTGTAGAACTCATACCCCCTGATGTCAGAGTATCAGTAGGCTGTGATGATGATGATGGTGAGATAGACGCACAGTCAGAGGGTGCAGAGGTTCAGTCTGACACTGAGGTTGTGGCTCACACATCCCCGGCCTTATTTCTGATGCAGTCAGTTTGTCTTTGCATACCTATTCCACTGAACCCTCAGATACAGGACAGATTGAAGGTGATACAGTTGATCCGGGTAGTTTGGTTACTCCAGTTAATTGAGTCTGCTTGTAGCTATTGTGACAGTGTGGTACTACACAGGAGGGTTGTTAGAGGTATCATAGGAGGCCTACTGTCCACCCTCCTCCTGATGGTGGTGTATCATTACATGCCACCAGACATATGTATAGTGCCGTCATGGAGGCACAGACATGTTTCACCAAGGACCTTGGCAGAGGTAGTGTGAGTCCTAAACATGGAGCATTCTGACTTTTGTGACTGCCTCAACCATGGGGGTGACTCCTTGGATAGGATGAGTGACATACTGGTAGGCAGTGTCTGTGATGGAACATCTACTGGGGGAGGGTCACCATCCATTTGTCTGTAGTGCTGCAACATCCCCTGGTGTTAGCCAACATGGCCATGACAGATCCTGCTCCTGTAGTGGCAGTACTTCCATTAGTCCATCAGTGAATGCAGTGAGCACACCCAGTTGTGGTAGACCACCGGGTCATGGTCCTGGACATAGTCATGAATAGAGCTCATCCAGGAGATATTGCTTACATTGAGGTAGCACTGCCACTTCAAACTGGGGACATGGAAGTGGCAGTGCAACTCCTGGCAGAATCAGTTTGTATTGTCAGGAGTAACAGCACTGAACTGACAGCTCTACCATAAATGGCTTCACATGTGTCCGGCAGGTCAGAACATAGTGCTAGCACAGAACTTGATTGTGTTCATGCAGACACACACACACGCACGCACGCGCGCAAATTTTACAAAAAGTGCCTATACCGACTCACACACATGCAAGCTAAGCAATCCTTAATGTTGTTTGGGATACCTCTCCTGTTACTGCCCCTGAGATAGTTTCTACGTTAATGAATGCTCTGTGTTTCATACTCGCAGACACTCACTACTTTGTGGTCGGCCTTAGCCCCCCCCACCACCACCCTATGCAAATGATGATGACTGTGCCCTGTCCTTTGTTCATTTTGTTTTGACTTAGGCTTGCATATATGTCTGATGCACAGAGTGGCTAGCTAAGTGAGTCTTTCACACAATATTGAACTTATGTATATGTATTACATGAGAAAATTTGGGATTTTTTTTTTGTGCATGCTCATTTTAAAATGATTATTTCAATTAGTATTATAAAAAATGCATTCAGATCAGTGATATTGCATTCCTGCTTATTGCTCCACTGTTGATATAATTGTCTTGTTGACTGATTTGTAGACATTGGGAAATGACCAGCTTGATGCAGGTTATTGTGTACAATGCATACCTCTGTATTGCAGATATCAGTCATGTAAGCCAATAATTCCATTAGTGGACACCTCATACAGGTTCTGCTTGAGTACATTTAAGACTAACACTATGCAGGTATATCACATACTTTTATCTGTTTATATTTGTTTGTTTACTACAGGTTCTAGACTTACCTTCATAAAACTGCAGGTGCAAGTTGTGCCTCTTGGGGCTGTTTCCATTTGATGCTATCAGTACATAGTTATTACACAGGAAAGTAAAGAGTGTGGATGCTGGCTGGCATTAGTTTTACTATTTGTTTGTGTATTCCTTATCTGGTGAGTGTTTATGATATCCTTTGCCTCTTAGCCAGGGCGAGGGCACATTGTGCTCACATACATCTGCCAGCTACCTCTGCAGCTGCAGGTTCTCCCTCAGAATCCTCATCTATGTGTGCTGGAGGTGTTGGCCCTACCTGTGACCCTGGAATGTGTGGTTCTGGCTCTTGCTGTCCCTGTTGCATCTGTTTCCTCAAGATAATATTGGGCAACAAGACACAGACTGTGAATTCCTGCTCAGGTGCCTGGGTCGTACTACAGGGCACCCTGTGATGTTTCTAGACAGTGGACCCATGATGTCAGCATGCCAAACACATGCTCTGTGATGTTTCTAGCTTGAGCATGGACATCCTTATATCCTTCTTCGGTGTGTGTGTGTGTGTGTGTGTGTGTGTGTGTGTGTGTGTGTGTGTGTGTGTGTGTGTGTGTGTGTGTGCATGTGTGTATTTTTGTTAGGTGTCATGAGTCATGGTTCCAGTGCATAACCTGCATCACCCGGTAGATAGCCTTGTAGAATCATCACCCCTAGCAAACCTTTTTAACGCTTAGAGGTGTGTCATATGTAAGAGTCATGGTAACTGACTAGGTTGCCTACACACAGATTGAGGATGGATGATCCCACGGGCATTACAGACAACCTGGCAGTTGATTGAGTGGAACCCCTTCCTACTGATGTGTGTCCTTCCCTGTTCACCAGGTAGGGCTTTTATTTCTATGTGAGTGCAATCTATGGCCTCCAAAACTTCAGGGAAGTGTACTACAGCATAAAATTCCTGCATTGTTCTTTCTCTCTCTTCTGGGGTGTGGGGAAAATAGATATACTGTCTTGCATGTTCTAACATAACATTAAGACATTGTTGTACTATTACATCCCCTGTTGGTCTCTGGAATGGAGCAGTAACTAATATCCTTAATGCTACAAATACTTTAGTTTCCACTGGTATAGATTCTCCTCAGTTTCCTCTGGGTCTCAGGTGGGGGTTGGCAGAGGTTGCAGAGATTCTGGAATGTTTCCCTGTCCACTCTATATCATTTCAGTATTTCAATATGATGCAGTCCATGATATGTTAAATGGGGTCCAAACACCCTTCTTCTTCTTGGCTGTTGCCTATCAGCAGCAGTAGCAGCCCCTAACATTCCATTTTTTGCTAAGTGTGATGGTGGTGGCTGCATTCCACTAGGTTTTGGTGTTCATGGCATAGAGCTACACCAAGTGTACACAATTACTTTACAGTTTCTTGAATGGCTCCACAAATCTTGGATTGGTTAATTAGCATGTAATTCAGCTAGTTATGCTTTCATTAGCATAGTCTGCCATTTATCTTTGTTTTGCGTATAGTGTAGAGCCATTTAGTGAATACAAAACAGAGTGCTATTGCGATGTGCACATGATGGTAGTATGACGTGCAGCTCTTCATGAATCCAGACCCATTATCTTTATATTAAATAGAAAGACATTTTAATAAGTGTAAGTTTTCTGTCTTTAGCTTTATGACCCATTTTCCAACTGTACATATATCACTTTAATGTCTTCAGTAGTTGTTCAGATAATGAGTATTTAATAGGGCTGTTCTTTTTGGACAGCTGATCTTCATTTTCCTACTATGCAATCTTTTTTAAAAGTCATCTGGAGGAGCCTCTTTCTGCTACGCTTGGCTTCTTATGGTACTGCTGGTTACTGTTTTCCTTGAACTTCAGTCTATTTGTCTTACACAAATACCTGCAACACCTCCTGTACTGCATTGCATCTTTCCTATAGATGACGTAGAATCTTGGTTTATCTGCTTCAGCAGTTATTTCATCTTCAAGCAAAGAACGTTGTCAAGTCTTTTGTGTTCTTATGTTGCGCCATGCTTCCTCCCTTGATAATGTTAAGATGTTTGCCAGAAAGCTCCATATACAAGACAATAACTTTATATATGCTGTCAGCCTCCAGAAGGTGTTTTTTTTAAACTGTGCCTCTAAAAACTGCATAACACAACATTCAGATTTCCAATAGGCTGGCATGTATTTAAAGAACTATATTCCATGTTTATTTTTTTTCACTTTGTTAACTATGTGAATAAGCTGGTCAAATGACCCTTTTCAGTCACATCCTCGACCATAAGACAAAAACAATTACATGTGATTTATATTGAATTGAACTCAGAGATATGAACAACGTATGCAACAGCCAGTGTGATATAACTTAAGAAAGTATAACTTAGAATATATGAGTTAAAATGTCAGAGATGCATATATCTTACATCTATGTACATTTAAGGAGGCACTAGGAAAGACCAGAGATAAATGAAGTCCTTGCTTGAAGTAATCATAGCTCTTAACAATGCAGATTTTCATAGAATGTCCAGATTTTTGCCTCATATTTTTGCTTCTCATAAAATGTGTGGATTTCTGGCAAGTTATTGAGGACTGATGTCACTAAATACTGACAGACATTTGAGTTTCAGAGTTCATAGTATTCAAAAAATGCATGCTAAACAAAAAACTTGTTGTTCTAACCACTTTCATAGTTTATAAGAGCAATATTCAAAATCTGTCCCTATTTTTGGGCTTTAGCCCGTCCATCAATTTTAGCTTTGTGCGATTTGTTGTGCTAAAGAGGTTGAGAGGTATGGAAGTAATGACATTTAGAGGACAAAACGTCAGTGTAGCATGTGTATACATAATAGGATGCAGAGGTTGCTGTTTCTTAATGAAGCATTTGCATTGCTTTCCTGCTAAGGTGTACTTTGATTTGTTTACAAAATTAGAGAATGTTGTCAATTTTATGAGTTCCGGCTATTAAGGTACACCAGATGGCAGCTACTACTTTGGAAAAGCTTTTTTCCTCTGTTAGAACATGATATGGGGAGTCTAACAAATTGCAAGAGTTTGTGACTTGTGAAAGAAAACAAATCAGCAACGTGGATAGACAAGAAGAACTTTGGAGGCAGACCGATATCTGAAACAATTTAAAGGTGAGGGAGCTGAAAAGGAAGAAGATCTCTCAGAAATGAGCAATCAGTTATCTTTTTCAATAGTGGGCCAGTGTTGTTCCTTATGTTTGTGCTACGTTTAAACAAATGCATTTTGTTTTCTTGTTTGAATAATATATATGTTTTGAGCAGAATTGTTAGTTATTATTGGCCGAGCATTTACTACTATGGGACTAAGGACATCAATGGAAATTGTTTTCAGTGCTTCTGGAGTCAGAAGATTTAGAATTTTGTAGGCTGTTTAAGCTAGTTGAACATCTTAAATTTTCAAGACTTTTAGCACGATAATCAAAGCATTGGAAGTAACGTTTCTTAAAGTAAAAGTAACTAATTTCACCATCAACCATGCTTCCTTCACAGGATTCGGGATACATATATATTCCTACCCTTGGGTCACTCAAAATACAAAAGCTGTCCTGCACAACACTAAAACATAGTTGTTTATAAGGTACATGATAAAATAGCTGATAAGTATTTAGAATTACTAGGAATCTTTGTACTAAACTGGTGCAGTCTGGCTAGACTAAAATGTATGTTAAATACAATGAAAATGTTAGACAGTCCAACCAAAATCTTATAGGAAGTTAAAAAAAGCTGATTGCCATAGGCAGAGGTAGTTGTTTCCTCTGAATTTCTACACATAAAGAGCAGCTAAATGTTGATCATGTCTTATTCATATAATGCTTAAGGGACTGGAATGTGAAGTGAGCTACTGAGATTTGAATCCTGTCAACTTCCATTTGCCAGCTGTTATTGGGAAATACATTTCATTTCATTGTGTTTGTGGCTCTTCATTGTAAAAAAGTAAGAGTAAGTAACAATAAAACTGAAACAAATATTGTATATAAATTGGTGATATCTTTTAATTGCTTTAGGTTATGCACTTTATGCTTTTGTGCAGGCAAAACTTCCTTTTGTCTCTTCCACCCCACTATCATTAATGTCTTTACATAGCATCCTGTAATCAGCAGACAAATGAAAAACCCTCCTAGTGGATTTGATATACACAGAAATTGGCATAGATGAATAAGGCCCTTACTATGACCCAGGTGACCTAGGACTGATTAATGACTCAGGTGACTGATGGAGTGGCAGGGAAGGATGGGCATTACCATCCCGGGAGGGTGGGTGGTGATGTCATCATCTCTCACAATGATCTCTAGTGCAGACTGGAGATGCCATGGTCTGTAAACATAGTCCTGATGATGGGTGAGTGGATTGACTGAGCACTGTGGAGGCAGGGCAGCATGCCATGACATTCCCCCATTGTACACTCATTTTGGATGTATCATTTGTCACCAAGGGATAGGTGAGAATCCTTTGTACATAATATAGAAAAAATGCAGATTCAAGATATAAACAGTGCAATCTCCCAGGATGCCTTTAAAATTCACACTGGCCCCAGTGAAAATTTGTAATTAACTGGGGAAGATTATAGTGCTGGTAATCCTAGAGCAGGATTTGGGGCACCAGGATGGCTGCCAACAATGATAGAAGGAGAGTGAACAATGCTAACGTCTTGCCTAGTAGTAGCTAACAGTACTCTATAGTAATATATATAGTAATATATATAGTAATATATATAGTAATATATATAGTAATCTATAGTGCTTTTAATGCCTTCACATGCATTTACAATGGGAACCGAGTACCAAAGCCAGACATTACTACAAGCTTTATACTGTAACATTTCCTAAGTGCAAGATATTTTTCATTTTAGTTTATTTTTTATTTTTCATCTGTTGACCAATTAAGTGAACAGTCCATGGACCCTTTCCAGCGATTGCCGAGGTGCAATTGCACAGTTTGTTACAGAGATAACTATAAAATAACTATTGCATAATTGATTTTGAAATGATTGTAATAAAGTTAGTTTACATCTAATAAACTATTTTGCAGATAATTCTGAAATGATTGTGGCAGTTTACATCTGATAGTAATAAAGGTTATACATGGTAAAAAACTGCATGGTAAAAATATTGTCATACAGAGTTGCAAAGATTGTGAGACAAAGGGATTTGTCTAGCTCTAGGAATATTGTTTTTCCACTTTACTCAGCCATCATTAGGCCAATCATTGAGTTTAATGCCCCCTGTGGCATGTGCCTGTCCTGACACATGCAACAAATGGAATGCCCACAGTGATACCTTACTAAAAGGACACAAAGCCTAATCAATATGTCCTACATGGACTGACCCAAATCTCTGTCAGTATATTCGGTATTCTACAGACTGCTAAGAGGTGATTTGTGTCTGGCATACAACACATCCTCTGACCTAATACATTAAGTCAAATGGCATCAGAAATACTCAGCCTAGGGATCTAAACCTCTTCTGCAATGTCAACAGAACAGGTTGGAGTCACAGGTATATCTCACTGAGGATACAGCTGCTCTGGAACAGACTCTCCATCCACATAAAACAAAGCTCATCCCTGTACATATGAAAGTTCAACTTGGATCTAAAAATGAGAAACAGAAAATGTACCCCAGGACTGCACCCTGTATTGTTAATAGACAAAGACAGCTCCTAAATGCTTTATCCCATGCATGAACTCCCTCAAATTATCTATGTAATAATCCCAGTTATTATCATTAGGAGTGATATATAATTATCAACCATGGGATGGGTAAAGCCAATCTAACACCAAATGGGATATTCTCACTAGGGGTAATATATAATTATCAACCATGGGATGGGTAAAGCCACTCTAACACCAAATGGGATATTCTCACTAGGGGTAATATATAATTATCAACCATGGGATAGGTAAAGCCACTCTAACACCAAATGGGATAGGTTAATTCAAGCACCAAAAGAGAACTTGGTTAGGCTTAAAATGACTTGCAAGGGCAGCTACCCTTGTACTTACCTGTGAACCTGTGAAACTAAATGCAGTGTTTTATTGTTTGTTTTATTTAAGTTTACTCATCTAAATTTATAGCAACTATCTCAGACATTGGTAATTTGGTTTTAGCGTACTTCTAGAAGTTGAATGCAATCTCATAAATGTAATTTTTCTCACTGTTTTCCTTGATATTATGTCCAGAATCTTTGTAAACAATGAACCACTGTGCTTTATTTTTCCCAAGTATACTCTTTTCTATACACACTTTTCCGTGATATCGTGGCTAGAATTTCTTATCTATGAACTGTGAAAAGCCACTTTATTTTAAGAACATTTCTTTTACTGCAACTTTATTTTAAGAACATTTATTTTACTGTGTGTCAGTGTGTTAAACCATTGCCTTTTAATGAAGGTATTTTGTTTCCTTTTGGCCAAATTATTACTGAATATATATGAGTGAGTCTTAACATGCAAAACTCAAATAAACAGAAGGATAAAACTGTTTTCAATTATATCAAGTAGCAGGCAGTAGACACTCAGACTAAAGCTATTAGATGTGGTTTACTCACATATCAGAAATTACTTAGATGGGCCTCTAATGGTAGGCATCGACTGATATATGTGGGAGTGCAGCTTATTTATTTACTGGCAATGGTATTAGCATTTGTTGCTAGTCAAAGAAAAATAGCTATGGTCATTTCTTTTATGCGACTTTTGCAGCTGTAGTGTAACAATATCCTTGTGGTTAGAAGTACACCATTATTTATACATAATCATGCTGAATTGCTGAGATGAGGTTTCCCATGGCAAGGAGCACGTGGAGATTCACACTTCAATGCTATTAATTCTTAGCTTGGAGTGGGCTATTTGTAACAGAAGACTGGAATTAAGGTAACAGATACTGTATAACTGTGTTTGCAGAATAATGGCTGTCAGAAAGATAAAAGAATGTCAGATTTCTGCCTCAGGTCAGTGGCCCTATGCAGCATCATAGCTTACATTACAATGATGAGTATGTCAGGTTTATTAACCAGTGCAAAACATACTGCAACACACAATGGAATAGTAGCCAACAGCACTCTATCACCTCAGCTTAGAGACATGCTATATTATGCTTGCTCACAATGGTCTGTCATGCATACTCACAAAAACATGTCTGGGCCAGTGGTGTTTGATGCAATGCAATCAGTCTGTGGTAACTGGGTAAATTCTGTACCATGTAAGGCAACCTCTGCAGCAGATGTTTAACGGATCCTCTGCAAGCTCAGATCATAGCGTTGTCATGGGTTTTAAACACTTTCATGTGGTTTCTTGTAAAGCAAGCCAAAAATGGTGAAGTAAGAATAACTAATTAAGTACACACATGAGGTATATGGCTGTGAATTTACAAACATTTCTATACCATTATAAATAGTAGAACTCCAGTGTATTATTTTGCATTTATTTTTAATATTTGTTATACTGTGATTATTTTTATTTAGGAGTATTTTGTAAAAAAACTTTTTCAAATATATAGGCTCATACCTAAGAATCTAATAAGTTTAGCAAATGTGGAAACATAGGAGCCTTTTTCCATACATCATTGCTGTTACCACTATTTCTTAGTATAAGGAAATACATAGAATATACTGTAACATTTTATGTGGCTGAATATGTAAATTCTTTTTGTATGGCCTCTGTTCAATATTAGGTACAACAAACTATAATATGTATAGTTCCAAAGAACTAAAACCAATTCATTCCTGGTTCAAAAATTGCATTTATTTTTATTTCTCTTCTTGATCACATGCTCCAATTAAATAGCAAGGTAACCAACATATTTCCATTGCAAGGCATCATATTAACTATGCATATTTCCACTGAAAATTAATAATAATTTCTGCAGTAGCTCAGGTACTATTAAGTCCAATGTTCCTGAATAGGTAATACCAGAAACCAGCACTTCTTTCTCAGTGTGTTTAAGGTATTTCTGTCTCAGGGCAATAACTTTCAGGATGTCTTATAATGTGAAATGGATGCATGTATTCTTTTAAAGTATTTTGGAGAAAATATTTACTGATATCTGTGTTCTACATAGTTACTTTAGGGGTGCTTCTCCTTATTGTTCCTTTCTGAACCATATCTGTTAGTAATGCCCCCTCTCACCCCCTAAATGGCCCATCTCAATACCGAAAGATTGCCAAATTCCAGTAATAATGGCCACACAGGTAAAAAATGCACTCTCCAAAGCTAAGAATACAGCATCCATGGGACCAGACAACATCCCTGGTTGTGTACTACATGAAGTACAAAATGAAATGGCACCTCACCTAAGTGTCATGTTTAATCATAGCCTCACCTCAGGCTTCATGCCCACTGAGTGGCCACAGCTACAGTTATCCCACTCTACAAGGGGGGGAATCCACCTTGGATCCTGGGAACTACCACCCCATCAGTCTGACTAGCCTGATCTGCAAGGCCATGGAACGTATTATCATGGAACTTATAAACTAAGACATTGGCAACCTTCAAACACTGGACCCCACCCAGTTTAGGTTCGTGAAAGGCCGATCTTGTCTCCTGAACCTGACTGACTTCTTCGAATCAGTCTCCAGAGCTGTGGACGAGGGTAAGGTGGTCCACACAGCCAATCTGGACCTCGCCAAGGCCTTCAATACCATCCCCCACTCTGTAATCATAGATAAACATACTAAGCTAGGCATTAATCCCTATGTCACTCAAAGGATTGTCAACTGGCTTACTAACAGAACCCACACTGTAAAAGTAGCCGACTCCAATTCCAGCTCCAGACAAGTGACAAGCGGAGTACCTCAGGGTTCAGTCCTGGGACCGCTCTTGTTTGGCATTTACTTCTCTGAAGTACAGGCCAACACTAAGGGACTCTGGCTAACAAAGTTCACAGATGACTGCAAACTGGGAGCCATTATTGAATCCCTAAATGATGTTGATATTCTACAAAAGGGCCTTACAGAAACAGATGCTTGGTGCCAGAGCCATGGGCTTAAGCTCAATGCCAAGAAATGTATAGTTATCCCCTTTGGGTAAAAACATGTACCCGTGAATTACCACATAGGTGGCAGCATACTAAACACCGAAAGTGTGATAAGAGACTTAGGGACACAGGTGGACAGTGGTCTCACCTTCGATAACCACATTGCCACAACAGTCAGGAAATCCTTCTATGTTGCACACCTCATCACTTAGGGCTTTTCATCCAGAAAAAAGGAGGTCATTGTCCCACAGTACTCATCCCTCATTAGACCTATTATAGAATACAACACTCCATTTGGTCTATACCTCTCAATACATCTGAAACAACTAGAAAGGCTACAGAAATACCTCACTAAAAGAATCACAGGCCTAAAGCAGATGCCCTATGCTGAACATCTAAAAAAACTCCAGTTATACTCTGTCGCATATCATCTACTCAAAGGCGATCTCTGCTTAACATACAAGGCCATGTCAAACCCAGAGCTGTTGGACATGCTACACTTAAAGAAATCCCAATCTCTTAGAGCCACACACTCCAGGAATCTAAACCTTGTCATCACAATGAACAAAACATGCTGGAGGTATAGGGTCCTGACCCAGAGACTCCCCAGACTCTGGAATAGACTGCCTACATGTCAAGCAGAACGCCTCTTTGATCCTCTTCAAAAGGTACCTTGACGACTGGATGGGAGATAGGAAATTCACCCTGGGGATCACTTCAGTCACCTTGCTAGAGAGAAGTCCAGGGAAGTAAATATTGTGGGAAGAAATAGCCAGGGAATTGTTATGGCTAGGCTTGTATAGGCCCTAGGGCCGATAGCCTAGTACCAACCTATGAACCTATGAACCTATGTCTGCAGAAGTTGTTAGAATCCTCTGAGAGACTGAGTGGTGAATATGTCTTACTATTAAAACAACCAATTTATAGGGTATAAATATGCTACACCATGGTGCATTGAGGAGGATGCTTCTGTTAGTTCCATAATTTTTTTTCACTCTAGATTTTAACTGCATAGTGGGCTAGAGCAAACATTAAGCCACAAGTGGAAATAAAAGTGCTAATGCTATTCTATTATGCTTAATTATAACACAGAGCTGTCACAGCATAATGAGCAAAAAGATTTTAACACTGAAAAATCGTGAAAAAAAACCCTCTTAAAAATAATCCATTAATCTGAACAACAACAATCAGTAACCCATTTATTATTCTCTGGAAATATGTTTCTAGTGTTTAGCAGTGACTACATACAGAAGAAATATCCATATCATCAGCACTTTTTTAATTTCCCCAAATCGTTTAGCCTAAAACCAAAATAAAACCTTCTTGCTTTTCATTAAAATTACTTAGAGGTATTGGAAGGCAATGTTAACTTTCTCTACTCAGTTATATTTATTCTTTTCTTAGACATAGCAAATTGTTTCATTACTTTACATTTAATGATTTAGTGTTTTGTACCTTCACATAGCTATTTTTAAATTATTTTAATGATAATGATACATTCTTAATTCCACAAACATAATCTGCAACTGGAATTAATTTATGTTTGGAGAAATCTCTTCTTTCTTTTGATAATAGGAGTATAGTTTCTCTTTTATAGTAGTGCCCAGCAGACCAGGTAATAGTTTTGAAGGAAGCATCATGTGTAATTAAATAGACGGCATTATAATACAATTTATGATGATAATTTGAATTGATTTATTTATTTTAATATGTTCACCAAAAGTATTTAAACTGCGAAAATAGTTTTCTTTTTTGTGTGTTGTTTTCTAGCATTATTGCCACTGGCTACAACAGAGTTCTTTAATATTGTGACATTTTATTACTATAGCCATTTTTAATTTATTTAATTATTCATTTGGATTACTGTAATTTTATTGCATTTCATTCATATTTATTATTATTTACTATTTAAATATAAAATACCACTACAAAACATTGTGCAGATGCCAGTGGTTTTCTATAAAACAACTTTTATTTTCCACATTTACAAATGCACACACTAAAAGATGTTTCCAAGGTTTGACATCTATAGCAGTGGAATTCCTAAACAATTACCTATACTTTTTAAAAAATATATCTTAAGACTGGGGACAAATAGAATACTATATGAAAACTGATTCAATAATCCTGATAGGTGCCATTTTAAAACTGAGTTCCTTTTATGTGTGCTGTCAAATGTATTTCTTAAGGCTGTCTTATACCATGCAGCCATATGGAATTCAAAATATTTACAACATAACATCTCAAATAAGAGTCATTAATAACCCTGCATATGATCTACATGCTTCATATGTACAGGTAAGCTGCTTAGATCAAGGTTTAGTAATTTGTCCAATTAATGATTACTCTGTTAATCTGTATCCCAATGATCTGGGCAGAAAACTTTGTATTCTTTCCAACTGTGTTATGCATTTGTTAGTAAATATGTATGGGATCACAAAATTCATTTACTAGGTATACAAGTATTCATTGGTAACATGATTTGATTGCTTTATAGTGCTAACACACATCATCCTGCAGTTCACAGTTTGAGTCCCTTAACATCCATTTGTTCGCTGTGTGACTCTGAGCAAGTCATTTAATCAGACGGTGATGCACTGTCACTCCTGAAAAGCAGTCCTGGTGTCTAATGTATAATTAATGAAATAAAAAAAATACATGGATTATATATTTTAAAATTTAAATGAGTTTTCAGAAACTAGCCAATTGTGCCTACATTTACTTCTGTAAAATAAACAGTACTATAGGATGCAGAGAGTAGGACTACTAGGATGGTAGAAGTTTTGTGTCAGGTGCATTCTCAGGAATAGCTAATGGAAATGAACATATACAGCATGTAAAGGGCATAACTTATAGATGGGGCATACAGTTTTAATATTAATGAGTTACCTACAGGAGGTTGAATGCCAGGTGGTGCACCATCTCTCAAGTAGTTGCAATATATACCTCAGAGAGCTACAGCATATATCCTGTGCCACTGTCTTATTTACTCACAAGCCAAACAACACATAGTGCTCAGCAAAAGAGACATATCTAGCAGAGAAGAGTGAGTATGTCTACAGAACTAAAGAAATAGATCAGCTTTGAAAAGTTTATGTGTTTGGAAGTACTGATATGAACTTTTACTTGTGTTGCAAGGAAACCTGGATGAGTCAGAAACTATGAATCCTGAAATTTGATTTGCTCATCAGTGTAAACAGATTAACTGAAATAAGTTCAATGTGCTACATGCCTGTATGTTGCAGGAGAAGAAGTCATATTTAACTCTTTTGCTTTTTTTTTTGTTGAGGAGAAAGACATAATAGTTACACTTAGAGAAAAAGATTCTGAGCCCAGAAAAAAGAATTGCCATTTATTATATAGCTATTCTATATAAGAGTATTAGGTCCTACAGAGACGATTGACACATATGTTACTGAACCAAAGAAAAGAGCACGTTACTGTCAATTCTGCAAGTAGCATGATTCATTACATAGAGACATAATATTATGTGATGAAATAAGATGATGCCCTTTAAAAGAAGAAGACCTGAAATGATCAAAAATGGTGGATGCATACAGAGCCAATTAAGTATCTGGGAAAACAGTTCCACAGGTTGGGAAACAAATGCTTCATCATGGTAGATGGGATTGCATGATGAGAGGCTGCATGCAGGGAGGGGCAATTCAAAGACACAAAGACACATGTGATGAGACTGTACAAGGCTATGAAATACTGCAGCCAGCATGCTATGTAAATGAGTGTATAATGACAAGGAAGTGAGCAACATTATTAAAATGAAGATCATGATGTTTGTAAATGAAGACAAACAATGTGGTAGCATGATTTAGAAATGTATTTATTTTGCACAATAAGACATGACCACCAGAAGTGCTAAGCATAGTAAACTTTTGGAGCTACAGGGAAAGAGTGTGACAATATATTCAGAGTAGCTACCACTTTAGTAGATATGTATATGTAGGAGGTTGTTTTCACAGCAAGTAACCACAAAGGTGTGCACCATTGCTTGTGGCTCCACAGTGTCATCCCTTCACATCCATCATGATCAAGAAATAGTGGACTGTCATTGTGTGTTTAGAAGCACCACAACGGAGCTGCTGTGAGATGTATTACCCTCATATACAGGTTCATGGGATACATGGAGTATCCATCTCTGTGATACCAAGCTATGAGAATATTGGGTATAGATGCCACAGATATGTTTGTGGTAAAGAAATTCTGGTGTAAAAGACCACAAATATTTGCAAAGCTTATTCAAAATGTTCCAATACAAATCATAACTGCGATAGCATAGGATGTTTCTTAGCTTACAGTAGAAACAGCTAAAACTAGAATACGTAAAAGGCAAGGAATTACATTTACCAGATATATTAAGCAGAATATATTTATTAAGGAACCATGAAGAAGTAGTAGAAGAAGAACCACAGATTATTTGGATAATTCTGCCAATGCCAATAGCAAAAGACAAAGAAAAGAATCTATGGGATGTATACAGACTAACTTAGAAATGCAATTACTGAAATGCACGACTGTTAAAGAATGCCCTTTAAAAATCATCAGTAAGGACAAAAATGTAGTCTTATTTCTCACCTGGGAGAAAATAAGCTGCATCCATGGATAAATTCTTGAAAGTAACCAAATACTATTTCCCAATTAGTTGAGAAAACAATGTTGAAGACAATACTTGAGCTACATGTGAAAATAGTAATGTGCAAAAAATGACAAGAGATATAAAGTTTTGACCAGGAATGACAACCAAAGTGGAACAAGTAGTAGAAACCTGTACCATCTTCAGCGAATGTCACAACAACACTCTTAAGGAAGAAATGCTGTCATACTCAGTTACATATCATCCAGGTGGCAATGTGGGCACTGATGTCCTCTGTAGCAAGAAAACAGATTAACTGAGTTCCTTTGTATTTCATTGGGAAGAAAAAAGCAATAAATATCAAAGAACCCTGTTCATGGGAAGATGAGACGCTATATAGAGTACATTGCAGATATTTGAACAAAGCCAATGTGCTTTAAATTAAGGAACCTCAACAAGAAGTGTCACAACCAGTTTGGTTGCAAGAAAATAGTGACTGTTTGAGCTGGGAAGGTCAATGACTGCTGAGAGAGACTCTCAAAGTCATTTCTGTCAGTGATGAACTTTCTCCAAAAGAGCAGCTCTCCACTGTAAACAGTCTTGCCAAATACTATTGATATGAATGATCATCAAACAAACAAACAAATAAACAAACAAAAAACAGTGGAAAAGTATATGAGGATTGAATGTTATGTTACTGCCAATGTCTTGTGAATATGGACTAAATTTCAATTTGATGTAAGTAGTCTGTGAGAAGCATAGTGTATAGCTATTGTTAATTTTTGTAAAATAATGCATTCCACCTCATAGATGTGTGTGTGAATCTGTGTGTGTGTCTGTGTGTCTGTACTTCTGTGTGCCTGTGTGAATATTCATATGAGTATATGGCACATGTAGCTTTAACTTTAATATACCAGCCAGAGGAAGTTGTATGTCAGGTACTAAATGTCTTATTATGAATCTCACAGTAGTTGGAATACACACCTGAGGAACACACATCCTGTGCCTATGCCTTATTTACTGTCATAACACAGCTAGAATTTCATCTAAAACGTTATAGCCTGATAGAGGTTTTCAGATACTTCAATAGAATCAGGAAAATACAGAAGAGATGCACCTACTGGGGACCAAATTTCCTATTATCAAGAGGCTGCAATTTTAAAATCCAAGTATCATCATTTAGGAGAGTCAGGTAAAAGTAATTTTTCACCAAGAAGGTTAGAATACATGGAACAGTTGTCCATGAAGAGTAACGGGTCATAAATGGTGGGAAGCAGCAAGGATAAAGTTGATGTCTGACTGGTTATATTGTAGATATTTTCTACATGGAGTAGATACTGGGTAGAGTATGACTATGTGGATCTAATGAGTTTTTCTGTGCAGTCATGTTCTATGCTGATTTGTAAATTTCCAGAGTGAATTGTATATACTGACGATTATTTCCATTTAAAGTTACTGCTTCTAACTTGCAAGAGGCCTGCAAATTAATTAGACCATTTTTAAATTAAATTATCCACCTAAGCCAGCTATGTGTGGATGCTTTTCTAAAGACAGAGATTGGTAGAGGGGACACTGTCTGGTTACCTGAGTCCTGGGAAACTCCAGTTGCCACTACATACAACATATTATATTTCAGATATACATTTAAATACCCATTTAATTAGTTTAGTTTGCTCATGCATTTATTTAGTTTTTGATACCTACTTTAGCTTGTTCATGGTTGTGGAACAGCAAAGAGCCTATCTCAGCGCTCATCAGGTGTCAGGAAGAGAACTAAACATGGATGGGATAGCAGAATGCTCTGACAGACACACGCGTATGCACATGCATGCGTGTGCAATGAAAAACCCATTTACTATATAATGAAGTCATTGAAATGATGCACTATTATAACTGATCTAACTACTAATCAGCATAGAATATAAAACACTGAATATACCAGTGCAAACATCAAACAGCAGGAAGCCATAATTTAATGAATCACACAGGGGTTTGGAGAGCTACATTATAGAACCACTCACAGATGGGGAATGCACAGAGTGGAACCACTCACAGATGGGGAATGCACAGGGTGTAACCCCTCACAGATGGGGATGCACAGGGGAATTTTGACATGGTGGTGAGCAAAGCAGTGATCATCAGAGTAACAGTCCAGATGTACAACAGCTGAACAATCAACAGTAAACAGTTATATGGCAGAGCAAAAATGTAACCTGTATATAATATCTCACATAACCACATGGAATCAATTACTCCATGAGCTGAGCCATTTGATGACAGATTAATTCATTTTCGGCATAATAGACAGATCTGTTCTCCAATACAGAAGAGCTTCGTAAAACAGTAATTTTGATCACTTTTCTTTATTGCTACAGTGCTTGCTGAAACTGGATTTAGTCTCACAAGGTATTCCTGCAGAGCACCCATATTGTATCTGTTAGTGCTGGCGCAGAATGTGGCATGCACAGAACATTTAGTAGCAGACACATGATACAGTAATATAATTCACACCCATCCTTCAGTGATTCAGTGCACAGCTGGAAGGTATGATAGATGCAGTGCAGAGCTGGAAGAGATGGTAGTTGCAGTGCACAGCTGGAAGATATAGTAGATGCAGAATGATGTGACAAGAAGGAAGGGCAACAGTGTAGTAGGCAGCAGCAATCAATGCATGCTTTGCAGGTGAAGATTTAGGGAAGAAAAGGGTCTCCCCCATTAGAGTGATCAATCCCATGATGACTTTAGTGTAGGGGCAGGCATACACAGGTTGTGATAAAGAACGATTCTCATTATTGGCACAATATGATGGTAGATGGGGAGGCCAGAAAATCTGGCATGGTAGACACTGTGGTGGATAGACCACTCAACAATACTAGCAAAAGAAAGCCCTCCCATTTTCTGGAATTAGTCTACTAAATATCCAAGAATACATCATATCGACCAAGGCAAGTCACATTGTATCTTAAAAATACCATACGTCAGTCACCAAAAAAATAAAGTCCTACCCCCTACCAAAACTGTTAATTTAAACTAAACTAGTTCAAAGTAGATCAAAACGTACCTGCAAACATATAACCTAACTCATCACTCCTCTAAATGTTTTTATTCCCTCATGAAATTCAATATGTAACCTAACTCCTCATTCCTTTAACATTTTTTAATTCTGTCATGGCACTGAACATGTAACTTAACTCATTATTCCTCTAAGATTTGTAATTCCTTTATGGCACTGAATGTGTAACCTAACTCATCATTCCTCTAACGTTTTTAATTCCTTTATGGCACTGAATGTGTAACCTAACTCATCATTCCTCTAACATTTTTAATTCCTTTATGGAACTGAATGTGTAACCTAACTCATCATTCCTCTAACGTTTTTAATTCCTTTATGACACTGAATGTGTAACCTAACTCATCATTCCTCTAACGTTTTTAATTCCTTTATGGCACTGAATGTGTAACCTAACTCATCATTCCTCTAACGTTTTTAATTCCTTTATGGCACTGAATGTGTAACCTAACTCATCATTCCTCTAACGTTTTTAATTCCTTTATGGCACTGAATGTGTAACCTAACTCATCATTCCTCTAACGTTTTTAATTCCTTTATGGCACTGAATGTGTAACCTAACTCATCATTCCTCTAACGTTTTTAATTCCTTTATGGCACTGAATGTGTAACCTAACTCATCATTCCTCTAACGTTTTTAATTCCTTTATGGCACTGAATGTGTAACCTAACTCATCATTCCTCTAACGTTTTTAATTCCCTCATGGTGTTGAACATATAACCTAATGCATCATTCCTCTAATATTTTTAATTCCATCATGACGTTGAAGATATAACCTAACTCATCATTCCTCTAACGTTTTTAATTCCCTCATGGTGTTGAACATATAACCTAACTCATCATTCCTCTAACGTTTTTAATTCCCTCATGGTGTTGAACATATAACCTAACTCATCATTCCTCTAACGTTTTTAATTCCCTCATGGTGTTGAACATATAACCTAATGCATCATTCCTCTAATATTTTTAATTCCATCATGACGTTGAACATATAACCTAACTCATCATTCCTCTAACGTTTTTAATTCCCTCATGGTGTTGAACATATAACCTAATGCATCATTCCTCTAATATTTTTAATTCCATCATGGCATTGAACATATAACCTAACTCATCATTCCTCTAACATTTTTTTAATTCCCTCATGGTGATGAATGTGTAACTTAACTCAACATTCTTCTAACATTTTTTAATTCCCTCATGCCATTGAATGTGTAACCTAAGTCATCATTCCTCTAACATTTTTTAATTTCCTCATGGCATTGCCTCTCCTCCCACTACCCTGATTCTGGTTGCAGCAATATTGCCAGAAATGTCAGTGACGTTTAGCACTTAACTTACAATGAAAAGTCAAAAAGGTAGTATTGTATATATTTAACTAGAGAATAAAATAGATGGATTTATGTAAGGCACTTCATTCTAAATTCACAATCATAACTCTCAAGATTTGACCCCCAGAAATAGGGGACAAAGCAAAAAAAAAGAGGGGGGGGGAGGCCCCATCTTAAGGGCAGTTTTCAATACTGGTACTATTGACTCAGAAAGTTCATAGAAAAAGAGGATGTGAATTGCCATGCATTTTATGAAGTAAAAGGAGTCTGTAATTGTAGTGGTTATCAGTATTTATTTATTGTAACTGACAGTTTTTTTTCTGAAAAAAAATATCTGATTTTAGCAGGAAAAGAGCATAAAACTGATACAGAGTTAGGATGATCCCTAAAAATTAGGTACGGTTTTGAGGCATATACACAATGCTGGTATAAGGGAACAGTTCGGACTGTGTTTGTTATCTATGGTCACATCTGTTGTGATATACAACACATTTTCCATTTTCTATTCAAATAATCAGAACTAGACATTGAAATAAATATTTTGGCTATTACAGTAGAGCATCGATTATCAACTACTTGGGACCTGGGGTAGTTTGGATAATCAAACTGTTTGGATTATCAAAAACCCCATGCAAATTATATATACCAACTCTGAGATCGCACTACACTGAGGAAAAGGATAAATTTCCTGATCCTTACCGTATCATGATATCCATTCAAGACTTTCAGCAGCAGACTTCATAACATCATCTTCACATGCATGAATAGCAGGCTCTATTCGTTCACATTAATTCAGTAATACAGTATATGCTATGGCATTTCAATCAGTCTAGTAAATGCATTCTGTCAAATAAAATCTGCCATACTGCAGTTCTGCAAAATGAATGTAAACCCGTTTTCAGAAGGCTTTGTTCGGATAGCTGACATTTTGGATAATTGATGCTCTGCTGTAAGTGCTGGAAATGTAGAACTCATTGCCCCCTTATATCATGGGTGTCATCTTTATGTTCATTCCATTGCAATCCTGATAGAATAAGAGGCAACAGACTGAGGAATATAGCTGATAATTATGTTTCCTCATAGGTCCACATATAGACAAAAGGCTATATGTTATTATGAAACAATATACTACATATTTCCCTTCACTCACTACAGAACTCCAGAATGAACTGGCACCCCACCTATGTACTATGTTCAATCATAGCCTCACCTCAGGCTTTGTGTCCACTGAATGGTGCACAGCAACAGTTATCCCACTCCACAAAGGGGGAGCCACCATGAACCCCGGGAACTACCGCCCCATTAGCCTGACAAGCCTGGTCTGCAAGGCTATGGAGTGTATCATCATGGAACTTATAAACAATGACATTGGTAATCTCCAAACTCTGGACTCTACCCAGTTCGGGTTTGTAAAAGGCAGATCATGTCTCCTAAACCTGATAGACTTCTTTGAAGTGGTCTCCAAAGCTGTAGATGAGGGTAAGGTGGTACACACAGCCTATCTAGATCTCGCCAAGGCTTTCGACACCATCCCCCACTCTGGAATTATAGACAAACTCACTAAACTAGGTATAAATCCCTATGTCACAAGATGGGTTGCCAACTGGCTCACTGACCGAACCCACAATGTGAAAGTAGCGGACTTTAAATCCAACTTCAGACCAGTGACAAGTGGAGTACCACAGGGTTCAGTCCTAGGTCCTCTCATGTTTGTTACCTACTTCTCTGAAGTACAGGCTAACACAGAAGGTCTTTGGCTAACAAAGTTCGCAGATGACTGCAAACTAGAAGCCATAATCAAATCTCCTAACGATGTGGATATCCTACAAAAGGGCCTCACTGAGACAGATGCCTGGTGTCAAAGCCATGGCCTCAAGCTCAATGCCAAAACGTGCATTGTCATCCCTTTTGGTAAAAACTCTGTACCCATGAACTACCACATAGGCGGTAGTCTACTTAACACTGAAAGTGTTATAAGAGACCTTGGGACACAGGTGGACAGTAGTCTCTCCTTTGATAATCACATCGCCACAGTAGTCAGGAAATTCTTCTACGTGGCACACCTCATCACAAAAGGTTTCTCATCCAGGAAAAAAGAGGTCATTGTTCTCCTCTACTCATCAATCATTAGACCCATTATAGAGTACAACACCCCTTTTGGTATGTACCTCACAAGACATCTACAACAACTGGAAAGGCCACAGAAATACCTCACAAAGAGGATTGCTGGCCTCAAACAGATGCCCTACGCAGACCGTCTCAAAAAACTCCAGCTTTACTCTGTCACATATCACCTACTTAGACGCGATCTCTGCCTAACATACAAAGCTATGTGAAACCCAGAGCTGTTGAACATGCTCCACGTAAAGAAATCCCAATCCCTCCGAGCTACACGCTCTAGGGACCTAAACCTTGTCACCACAATAAACAGAACATGCTGGAGGGATATATTCCTGTCTCAGAGACTTCCCATACTCTGGAACAAACTACCTATCTATATCAAACAAAGCTCCTCATTAGCACTCTTCAAGAAAAATCTTAATGACTGGATAGGAGATAGGAAATTCACCCCGGGGATCATGTCTGTGTCTCTGCTTGAAAGGGGCACAGGAAAATAATTTTCTTGGGTGGCAAAAGCCAGGGTACCATTTGGCTAGGCTTATATAGGTCCTAGGGCCAATAGCCTAGTACCTACCTATGAACCTATGAACCTATGTCATTGAACCCTTAGATGATATTACCAAAACATGACACTCAGAGTCAAGGATCTGTGAGTCAAAAAACACTCAACTTTGCCTCTTGAAGGCCTGCCTATTAATCATATTTGAACTATTGACAATGATATGTTTAATGCAAAAGACATAGATGGTTATAATTTGCTTTAAACTACATATTTTCATAAGTAACTATGACATTGTCTGCAGTATGTGTTAGAGCAAACCACAAAAATGTGTCAAACGTTTTTATAGAAGTACTAAAGCCTGTTCCCTATGAATAATGGCAAAGGAAAACTAGCACATAGCCCTTCAGTAAAATAAAGATAGGTCACTAGATAAATAAAACTGATACAGGAATAATTAAAATGCTGGGATCAGTGGCAGATGTCATGCTGAGTATGCAGTCTATCTGTCACAGCACAATAGCACCTTTTAGGTTTGCATATAAAGTTGTCTCACCGAAAGAAGTTCTCCAGTTTGATTCTTAATTAGGGTACCTTCTGTGCAGAGTCTGTACATCTTTCCTGTGATTGCATGGATTTTCTCCCAGTATATCGATTTCCATCCACGTCTCAAAGACATGTGGTAGGTGGACTGGTGAATCTAGAATGCCACTTGGAGTACATGTGACATGTGTGCTGCCAAGTAAAGACTGTGGATTATGACTGCTGTTCTCAGTGTCACTATACGAGTCAGATGTGATTTGTAAGCATGGATGAATGGGACTAGGATGATGACCATGGCAACAATTTTGACAGCTACCATGAAAAACCAATACAGTTTAATTGCCAAATAAAGTTAGGAAGCACATCTAGGATGGGACAGTGCGGCTACTGTTATCCATTAAGTACAGTACGTCAAGGACTGGAAATCCCACCAAAATGCAAGCTCTTTCGTCTATTGGCATGCTACTCTCAGCTTGATATCTGGTGGATGGAAAACTTACAGCAGTGGACTTTTCCTTCAGAAAAAAGAATAGACTGAGAAAATATATTGAACTGGTCAAGAATTTCAATACTCATGCAGACAGAAATAGAAAAAGGTAAAGCATACAATAGAATCTTAATTCTTAAATGCATAAATTAAATACTAAAAGAGGAAAACATGCTGAAACATTCTGTTAAAAATAGTCACTGGCCAGAAGATTTGCATAATGAAATATCTCTGTCTACTGCTTACAAGAGCTAAGAGGGACCATGTGTCTCAGGTAGGAAGAAAATTGTGTGTGTGGTCTGTGCAATTATTCATTCTAATACCTTGCTTTGTATGGAATTGTAATCAGACTTATCCAAGCAGTGTTAACAAACTACATGTTTGTTGGCTGCATTTCTAATGTAGAGCCATCCTTTGAGTTTAAAAGAAAAATATCCAACTGATTTGAACAACTTGCTGTAATCTTTTTTGTAAAGATATTTTTTCTGAGACTTGCCTCTATATGACCAGTGACACTATAATACAGTGATACACTAGTTGTGCCAATGCAGTTCAAGTATAAGCAATTGCCTTCCTGACCTAGACGATCCTTGGGATCAGTTCTGCCCACAAAAGACTAGGGGCACAGTTTTTATTATGTATGTATGCATGTTTCAATTACTGAGATGTCCATCTCAGTGGAATCCTATTTTTTAGTGGACATCCAGGAAGAAAAGATTCAAACACAACAACATATACATATAATGATAACTCAGGCGTAAGAAGGCATTGCAGACTAATAAGCTAACCTACACCTGCTTTTATCTGGGGATACTTTAGGTGATAGTTTGGAGCCTATGACACTTCTTTGTGAAGACTGATGTATTTCTTTTACATCATGACCATATATATCTTAGTCAATTGAAATTTAAATAACATGGTGTTCTGAACTGAATTTGTTGTTCTAAGAGGTTGAGAGGTATATTTAGGAAAAGGAGTCACTTCGAGTGTCTAAGCCACATAAGCCTCAATGAACTACTTGAATAGAAACCATATCTACAAAAAAAAAAAAACAGACAAATATATATACCTATATCTATCTAAAATATATATATATATATATATATATATATGAAAAACATAGATACACTACTTAATGGGGATAAGTTAGCATTTTTTGCATACTATCCTCTCATGAAAACTGCAGTGACAGATTTATACATTACTCACTATGATACTTAATTTGCATTTTATGTGAGAGTAACATTTAGGTAATGTTCTGTGATAGTGAATTCATTTTATGTATGAAGTAGTTCTGAAAACTGTAACTTCTCTAAATGATTCATTTCTTACAGCATACTACCTCATTATGTATATATATTAAGATCTCACCGATTTGTAAAAATGTAAAAGTAAACTCAATTTTCCAGTTTCAGATTAATAGTGTACTTGGAATAAGAGTTGGTTTGATAGAAGACATTAGTAACAATTCAACTCATTTATTGTTTGTATCCCACTGAATAACTAAGTGAAAATAAGATACTAGAAAGTAGACCTTTTGAAATGGAAGTCAGACTCAGTATCCCCAATATTGCTAGCTACACTGGAAGCACTTTAAGATGGACAGCTAACATGTCGTTGCCTGTGAATTTTCAACCAAATTCACTAACATTGACTTGCATTGTAGTTTCTTGATTGGTGCTTTATTTCAGTCTTATGACTATACAGGCTTGATGCAGTATTTACATTCAGATTAGCATCCTCTGCATCATTCACAAAGTTAGACATATTGGGTCTCTGTATGCCTTCAGTGAAAGTGCTTGTAAATGCTTAATGGCCAAACATCACACACGCAGAGCTCTCCTGATCATTGGTTGTCAAAAGGAACTGTCAGCAAGTAAATCAATGAGTGGTAAGAGATGTGCAGAGTATTTGAAGCTGCTATGGTAGTTGGATGTATTTGCAGATATGAAAATATTTTGCTCATTGACATAAAGACAGTCCTTGATCTTCTTTTTTTTTTGTATATGCTAACATTAATTGAAAAGGAAAGCTGCCTCCTGTATTGCTATTGCAGTCTATTATACAAAAGGTAAACCTGGTCTGTATGTGTTTCATACAACAGAAAGTAGTTGTCAAATACACAAAAAGTATTATAGCATGAAAACTGATGATGAGATCAAACAAGCCAGAAATACTTTAATCAAAAATGTGTTTACATTGGTGCATGTTATTTTAATATTTTAAAATCTAAGAGTTTATTTGAAGAAAGGTACTACATAAGATTATATAAAAGAAGTTCCTGAAGGAACACTTCAGAGATCAACAGGCAGAATCAAATAAATAAGAGTAAAAGTATATATTTATTTCTGAAAAAGTAACCAAAGTTACTGAACAGAACCAGAAGGAAACAATCCAAACACCATTAAGAGATGCTATTAGAAACCGATTGGTGGCATGTAAAGAGCAAAGTAGTGAAATAAATATATAAATTAAAAAGTAAAACAATTTTACATAAATTAAGTTGGTCACTACTAAATTCAGAAACCATATATTAGCACTTGGTTTACTAGTGAAAACAAACAGAAAGCTCTTTTTATCTGCTTGGCTGGTGACAAGATACACAATATATATTAAATACTCATTAAAACTGAGAATAGTTGCACAGCCATGCAAGAAATAAGTACTTATAACTGCAAACAAATATAACACATAAAGTGTTTATATTTAGAAAGGCTGTACAAGAACCAAATAATTATACAACGGCCCCCCATTAATATTCCAAAATGTGCACGCTGATTGGTCAGCATGCACGTTGTAAATCAGACTTATACTAATGGAAGAGGGTTCGGTCGCCCGGACTTTTTCCATTAGTATAAGTCTTATTTTTTTTTTTTTTTTTTTGTTAGACAGCAACAGAGAATGGAAGAGCTCCATTGCTGTTATCTCGCTATGTTAAACAAGTTTAACATAGCGAGATATCTTAAAAAAAAGCAATGGAGATCTTCCTTTCTCCGTTGCTTTTTTTAAAGCTGTCTTGCTATGTTAAACTCGTTTAACATAGAGAGACAGCTTTAAAAAAAGCAACGGAGAAAGGAAAATATCTATTGCTTTTTTTAAAGCTATCTCACGATGTTAAACTCTTTTAACATAGCGAGACACGTTTTTAAAAGCAATGGAGATCTTCCTTTCTCCGTTGCTTCCACACACAGTTCTGATGTACTGAATAACCATACGCATGCGCAGTACATCAGAACTGCCACAGAATACTGGACAGCTGTGGAAGGCCAGCAAGGAGGCATTATACAATGCCATTATTTAAGAAAAGTATTTTTTTTCTTAAATGATGTTATTGTATAATAGTAATAACCCACTTCTGGGTGTGGGTAATGCTGGATTTACCCACAGTTATCTTGGTTTGGCCACTCTGGCTGCACCCTCATGACCAAACCACACCAACTGTGGGTAAATCTAGCATTACCCACACCCAGGTGTGGGTTATTGCTTAAATATTAGATAATTACTGTGAAAGACTGACATCTTTGGCAAGGAACTATACTTTTATAGATAATTGGTAATCAAACACAGATTATTCATAACTGTTAATTAGGAAAGGTTAGATAACTTGAACTATCTGTCACATATATCAGTTATAAATTCTATATTGGAAGACTTGGATTATGGCAGGCTAGTGGAAGTTTCAGAAATGCAAGCAAAAGCATCAGAAAATAATATCATTAAGAAAATCAACAGCATACAAGACAGGAACCAAGCAAACACAAAACAGTGTTTAACAGGGTGAAAAAAACAAACATTAAACACAAAACATACACCCCAGAGGCACACTTGAGTCAGTCAAAATAATATAAATTAATTTAAAACAATTAAAGAAATCTCCATAACAAACTAGATAAAATAGTAAACAGCAGACTTTAAACCCATCCACATGTTAGAAAGTAAGGGCACACTATTTTAAAATATAAATTAGTGAAACCATTTCATTAAGTCCAGGAAATATGTATGCATTCAAAACAATCTGCCAGTAGAATTCCGTCTTTCTAACATTTCATTCCATGATCCCCACCTTAGTACAGTGAATTGATTGTTAATTTTCATTGGCTGATTTGTATTATGTGCCTTTTGGGTGTGTTATTTATTCTTTGTTGACTGGTTTAGTCCCACTAGACTAGAGGTCTCTTTCCAGAGGAGACTCAAGGGGGTATTTATACTATTAGGAGAAATTTAGTCAAGGCAACTGGGAACTTCCTCTACTTGTTGTTGTTGTGAGTGGGACCATTATGCAGGAGCACTTCTTGTTTCCATTCTAGGCACAGAGGTGGTCTGAAGAAACAGTGAGGCAGATGGGGAGAGAACAAGATGATGGGGAGGTGAGAGAAATTAAGGAGAAAGCAAATATCGAGATCAGAGTATTTGTGCAGGATTCTGAGGAGCTAGTTCAAAGACATCTGCTTGATGGGGATGAGTCAGCAAATGATGGATATATAATTACAATATCCCAGTCTGGAGGGTTGCAGGATCATTTCTTAAGTAAATTGTGATGCAGAGTGAGTCAGAAAATGAAGGATATATTTTCTGGGAAGATATCATGGAGAAAATACAAAAGGATGATGCAGAGACAATCCTGAAGAACAGTGGTGAGATGGAAAAGAAAACATATGTAGAGAAAGTAAAAGAAGGCAAAAAGAAGAGTAGCATTAAAGAAGTCAGACGATAATGAGAACTGGAAATATGTGGCAAGGATTCAAAGTAAAGAAGACAAAGAAATGGACAGGACGGTCTATTAGCTCATTTGGGTATAAAAGCACATGTGATAAGAGGATTTATTCTTATTAACAAGGAGACATTTTGTGACATTATATTTGAAGAAAAGAAAGACTGTAACCCATGGAATCTTTATGGGATAAAAGCATTTAACAGGGAATCAAAAATCAAATTTTATGTACTATACAATTTAAAATAGAGTTAGAGACAGAGACTTTGAAAGGAAGTAACGTATCTCCACAAAGGCCAACATAATGCGGGAAAATTTAACTAGAAATAGGGACATATTTGCCACAGATGTTCCATGGAAATGTAGTAGAATGAAACCTAAACATGCCTATCATCCTCTTTGAGCAAGATATGTGGACAAAGGCATATATAATGGGGACAAAGGCCCAAAAATATGGACAGATTTTTAGTATTGCACTTCTAAACTTAAGAAAGTTGATAGAATAATAATAATAATAATAATAAAGGGTTGGGAGAGTGGCCTAATGGTTAAGGTGTTTGCCTTACAAACAGAAGGTGCAGAGTTTGAGTCTCACAAGGGATAACTGGCTAGGCTTAAAATGGCTCGCAAGGGCAGTTAGTCTAGTACTAATCACTGAACAATGAACAATGAACAACAATAATAATAATAATAATAATAATAATAATTTCTGAAGAGCTTGAATTAGGAAACTCAAATGTTAGTCATGAGTTTCTGACTTCACTCTGCAATGACATGCCTATGATTTGCCAGAAAACAAAAATGTTATGAGGAAAAGATCAGAAATAATAGACAAAAACTGGACATTCTGCACAAATCAGGACAGTTGAGAGGTATGCAAAATGTATTGAGTCACATCAGTTCAAAGATCATCTCAGTGATATGGCAGAAAGCCACACATTTGATTAGGAAAACATCTGGACATCTTGGGAATATCTGGACAGTTTACAGGTATGAATGTGAAGCATATGGTCCAAACACAGTACAGGACAGTACACCTACAGTGCAGAGTACTGTGATATCCCATTCCTGGCATTCTGTACTGAAGCTGTATTAATGATCTGTAACTGGACATGGACTGCCATGTAAAATGATCATACAGGGGAAGTGTGTGTATTGAATAGGGACACACAGATGAAATGTAGAAATGAACACAGGGAAAGAGTACAAGTGAAACTCCCTCATGTACAGCAGAGGAGGGGATGTCAATGGAAGATGGTTGCAGCAGCAACATCAAGTACATACATATCTATATGGTACAGTATGGACTGTGCAGTGAAAATGTGTTATCTGTGACTGTCACACAAGGTGACATAACAATGGGGAGGATATCAGGGTGAGATAAACATCCTTACATAAATAATGTAGAGGATATCTATCAGGGATCTGACATACAATGTGGGTAGGGTGCATATTGTGCAAACTGATATGCCTGAATATGAGTGTACTCTCAGAAGAGGTCTCCAGCAAGGTGGCCAGAGGTAAGGGATCATGGAATACATTACAAGAACCAACCACAATAATGGACAATATCACAATAATACCACCACTAATCCCATGCCTCTGACATAACATATGTGATGTGGAGTGATAAGAGATAAGCCTACACACACACACACACACACACACACACACACACACACACACACACACACACACACACACACACACACACTTGTACACCTGTCATGATACAGCCACACTCTGTGAGGGTAACCATGCACACTGTCCTGGCACTGTAACATCTGCAGGTGTTAGGAGGGACACTGTTATACCTGTATGTAACAGTATGGGCAATACAGGCTAGTTGCTTTGTGAACATGGTATATATATATATATATATATATATATATATATATATATATATATATGTGCATTATATATATATATATATATATATATATATATATATATATATATATATATATATATATATATATATATATATATATCTAGGTTTACTATGGTGTGTGTGAAAGTCATGCTGTCAAACATTGTGTGTTTGAAATCATGGTCTGAAAGGTTCAGTTAATCGAATCCCGGTTTTCATATGGTCAAATTATATGGTCCAACACTGTGAACTGAGGTTGCGCTGCAGTGAGGAACAGGGAATTAGCCCATTTCCTCACTGTAGTGTGATCTTGGAGTTGGTATATTTAATATGCAGGGGGTGTGGGGGGCACAGCCCCCCACATGAGGGGTGCAGAGGGGTTGCTCCTCTGCAAAATAGTTTTTAAAGTAGTTTGTTTTGAGTTGGCTTTTGTGAAAGTGCACTTTCTATGTAGTGCACTTTCGCTTAAGTGGGTTTCTACATTTCTTGTTCAAGATTATGAAATTTCGATCAAGTGACGTAGACCCATATATACTGGATTTAATGTACCATTGAATGTTTAGTTCAACGGTACGTTAATATGCATAGCAGAAGGTGACTGACATCACTTTCTGCTATGTTGAAAACATCTAACGATGTTTTCATGTTCGCATTTGTTTACCATGCAAAGTTTCAAATCCGACATTTAGGTTAGAAGTTCCAAACGTTCAACCAATGTGGATTTGAAATTTCCATAATAAACCATATATATATATATATATATATATATATATATATATATATATATATATATATATATATTTTTTTTTTTTTTATATATATGGCACAATCCACCCTGTTGCAAATGATACACATGCCATTAATGTTGTCCAACACAAATGTATGTCATGTGCACATATGCAGAACAGGTAGCACACGTGCATCTGGTGTAACAACTTGATTGGGGTTCCACACCATCATACAGTCACCTATTTTCCGCAGAAAGAATACCTAGGTATGGCCAATAAGCTGTGTGACAGCACACTGTGACAATGATTGCACACTTCAGTTACACATCACTGGAAGATGTGTTGGGAGGTATATGAAGAAGGGTGCATTGTATTTACTCATTGGTGTGATGAAGACTGGGAGCCATGAAGGTATCATGGCATCTGATGTGCATGTCCTTCAAATACCCAGTACTTGTGTTAAATTCAAGGGAGTAGTCAGCACTGTGACCACATACTGGTGGATGTACCATCTTCCCCAGGACATGGGTCACATACCTATTGGTCTGATTATAGGATGCGATGTCCACATTATACTTGGGTGGTGTATGTGTTTCCTGATTCAACAAATCCCTCCATGTTTATTTTCAATGCAACTGTTGTCATGGCTGTGGCAGCAGTTTTTGGTGTGTTGATACTGTCTGTATTATACTAATATCACAGTTGGAGTCAATGGTTGCCCACAATCTGTAGTCCTTCAGGCAGTTATTTGGACACAGCATGTGTATGTCATCTGTGATGTCCATCAATTAACTAATGGGCAGGAAAGGGCCTAGCAGACACCTCTGATGTACTGACCTGAACGCTGGACCTGAGATACAGGTCATGTCACACATTTCAACATAGTGAGATGCCACATATGTCATACACTGATCTACCCATTTGGTGATATAGTTGTTTATGGGCACATATATCAGTATTGATTGAACACCACAGTGTGGATTTGTATCAAATGCCTTGACTTGGTCAAGTTCCACAAATTATACTGTTTATTATACTGTTGTCACCATTCATGCCCTCAATGAACTCTTTGAGGACATCTATCTGATGTAATGGACTTGATGTAGCATTAACAACTCACACAGATCTGTTACAAACACCTGGAATATTATTAATGTACATGTAGAAGAGGTCCATGATGACATGTTGGTCTACCTCACAGGCAAGGAGAGTAAGGATATCTCCATACATGTATGCATCAGGTACTGCCCCCCCAACTTAGCTGGAAGCATGTTGATGCACACCCTTGTATAGGAACATAAACCATGTGGAGGGTGTGTTGAACTGTGTATTCAACCGTATCAGGAAGGTGTATGTGCTTAGTCACACCATAGGTGACCTGTGATGCTGTCACAGCTCATTGATTCCATGTGATAGGCCTGGATGAAGGTATGACAGTGCATACTGCCTACTGTGATCCAGCCTAGGGATTTGACATAATCCCCCATGCAGATATCACTGAGAAAACCTCCAAGCTGATGATTGACCCTTATGTCAGTTGATGAGTAACCAATTGGCTCACTGACAGGATACACCATGTGAAAGTTGGTGAATCAACCTGTACCAGTAAAGTTGTCACCATTGGCAAATTTCAGGGATCTGTGATTGGCCCTTCATAGTTTGAACTCTTTTTCTCGACAGTTCAGGCTAAAGTATATAACTTTTGGCTTACCAAGTTTGCTGATACTTGCGTATTGGGTGCAATCATTGAGTCCACCAATGGTGATAACATAGATAGTATAGGAGGAACTAACGCACACAATTGAATGGTGACAAAGGCACACGATCTATAAATAAATTCAGAAATGTGCATTTGTAATGTTGTCAATCTGAAAAGTGGAATTTCATGTTAATCACAGCATTGACAACAAACATTGGGAACACATGTAGATAGCAATCTGAACTTTGACCATCAAATGTCCACACTGGTATTGAAAGCCTATGTTTTGCACATCATAATTTATGCCATCATATTGAGATCTTAGGATTGTATGACAGCACTGTAGTCAAACCTCATCACAACACTAATAGAGTATAATGCTCTCTTTTTCATGTACCTTGCCCGACACATGTAGCAGCTGCAGAGGCTACAGGGCTTTCTCAGCAAGATAATACAGGACCTACAAACGATGCAATGATGTATGTGGATAGATTCAAAACCATGTCACTGTAATCTTTATTGTATAGAATGAGGTGACTTCTGTCTGGCCTACAGGCAAGTCTCTGCTCCTGCCCAGGTGGGAGTGCTGCATATCCAAAAATCTGATGTAGCTGATGACAGCAATGCTTGCTGAGGAGAATATAACAGTGTCTCACACGCTGCTATAAAATGTTCTCTGTAATGTTAAGCAACAGCTCACACACGCACATTCATACACATTTGACTGCAATGAGAAAGCACCCATACCTGAGTTCACAAAGTACAGAACACAGTACTTTACACAAGCACCACAGCTCAAGTCCAACTTGGACTGTCTCAGGCAACACTTTATAGCTAATGACAGCAGCAGCAGGGTTTGTTGAAGATAATATAACAGAGTCCCAGATGCTGGTGTAGAATGCTCTTTGTAATGTCTGCTCTCTGCAATGTCAAGCAACAGCTCACACACACACACACACACACACACACACACACACACACACACACACACACACACACACACACACACACACACACACACACACACACACACACACACACACGCACACACATGACTGTAGTGAGAATAGAAACCCTACCTATCTAAGTAACAGACTAGAGAAAACAAGTCTGACTTTTGCGAGACTGCGGGTTAACTTATAGTAGATGACATCAGCAGGCCATGTGGGGGCAAGATGTTGGGTGGGCTGCATGAAATGAATGTGTAGACATCTGCAAGAATCAAAATACTGTCAATCGTTGGTGTTGGAGCAGTAGCTGTGGGATACACACTTCTGCTCTTCTGTGTAGGGACAGACATGCCCAGTTGTCTGGAGTGAGAACAGAACCCCTGCCTATCTAAGTACACATATTACAGAACACACTACCTTACACAAGTGGCACAAATCTAACTTTTACAATTCTGCAGGCCAACTTATAGTGGATGACATCAGCAGTGCATGTTGGAGAAAAGAAGTTGGGAGACCTCCATGAAATGGATCTGAAGGCATGTGCAAGTATCAAAATGCTGTCAACTCATGAGATTGGAGCAGTAGTGGCAGGATACACACTTCTGCTCTTCTGGCTAGACACACACACACACACACACACACACACACACACACACACACACACACACACACACACACACACACACAGTTGAATGCAGTGAGAGCAGAGCCCCTACCTAAGTACATGGAGTACAGAACTCAATACTTTATGCAAGTGCCATGGCACAAGCCTGACTTTTATATAGCTGCTGGTGAACTTTAGTGGATAACATCAGCAGTGCATGTTGGAGAGAAGAAGTTGGGAGGCCTGCATGAAATAGATCTGTAGGCATTTGCAAGTAGTAAGATACTGTCAATCCATGGGATTGGAGCAGTAACTGCAGGATGCACACTTCTACTCTTCTGGCTAAACATACACACACACACACACACACACACACACACACACACACACACACACACACACACACACACACACACAGAGACATGCATACAGTTGACTGCAGTGAGAAGAGGACCCCTACCTAAGTACACAGACTACAGAACACAGTACAATATGCAAGCACCACAGGACAAATCTGACTTTTACAAGACTGCAAGTGAACTTATAGTAGATGACATCAACAAGCCATGTGTGGGACAAAATGTTGGGATACCTGCATAGGCTCATAGCTTCATATGTACATAGGAGGCTACTCACCTAATGGCCCTCTGATGTTTAGAAGCCTAGCTGTGTAAAAACACAAGTACCCTTATTAATCATAGTTGCATGGCCATTGTTAGCAGAGCAATTTTCTGAGCAGCACCAACTGGCCCTGTCAATGAGAGACAGAGGTGCCACCCCAGAGGTTTATTTATAATCACCCAACCAGTAGTCAAGGTTGCACTTGAACAGGGTCATTGAGGAGCACTGATTCACATGCTTTGGGAGCCTATTAGAGAGGAGTGTGAGTTGTTGGGGGATATAGCTGTTCCCCAGCATGTTCTGTTTTGGACGGCAGTGTGGTGCAGCGGTAGCATTGTCACCTCAGAGCAAGATGTTCTCCTGTTCGATTCTCAGCTGTGGTGCCTTCTGTGTGGAGTCTGCATGTTCTCCCTGCATTTGTGTGGGTTTCCTTTGGGTGCTCCGGTTTCCTCCCACATTACAAAGCCATGCATCTGGAGCCTTTCTCCCCGGGTCTCTGCTGAAAATTGGCATCAGTCCAAGTCGGACTTTCCTGGTTAACAAATGTTAAATAAAAAAAAAATGTCACAGGCTAGGTTGAAAACCCTGGGCCAAGTTATTCTTGTCCCATTTGATTTGCAGATGTGCAGCATTTCCAACAGAGCCAGATTTGTGACTGCCGTGTAGGCAGGCATAGGTCAACTCTCAACAGCCTGCATGATACTGAGTACATTGACAGGGCTTTCAGTCTTTCCATGTATGTCATGTTTGGAAGCCCTGGAGTCTCCCAGGCACAGCCTTGTGTTTTCTGCAATTGCTGCAGGTGTCTGGTAAGGTACAGGCAAAAGGTATCCTTGTACTCAATTAGTGGTTTGATAAGGGTAGAGGACATTAGAGGTATGACTACCCTGGTCTTGGATGTGATGTCCATATGTATTATGTGTGCAATACAAAATGTGTGTGTTACTACTATGGACACATGGTGATGAAAATGTAGAGTGCTATCAACATGTGTTCCCAAGTCTCACAACACTACATTTGAGCTTAGAGGGGTGCTGTGTATATCATAATTAGCAGGGGTCCTTCATTGCCAAAGAGGACAATGAGTCATTGTATGCTTTAAGGTGCAGTCCATGAGTTTGGTACCAATCATTTGTGTGTGGCAGCCCCTTCCGTAATATGTTACCATCATTGGGGGACTCTATATTAATGTGTCCAGTTACCAATCATCTTCAAACTTGGTAAACCACAGGCCATCTATCATTGCCTGTGCTTCAAAGACGTAGTTTGCAAACAGTTGAAGGCCCAGCACAAATCCTTGTTGTATTCTAATGGTAACTGGCTACTGGTGGAGATGCAGTCCCCAACTTTGGGAGAGTGTGTGTTACGTCAGTGAGCCAGTTGCCTATCCCTGTACTACTTTATGTCTTAATTCCCACATGGGAGATCTTAACTATAATACATGAATGAAGGATAGTGCCTAATGCCTTGTAAAAGTCAACATAGGTGGTATGTCCTGTTATCTCTCATCCAGGTCTGTGGGGTCAGTATCCAAGAAGTCCACAACATTCCATAAACAAGATCTACCCTTAACAAAAACAAAATCGCTATGGTCAAGTGTGATGAAAGCCACCTATGTCCCTATGGATATGGTCCATGCTGATTTCTTCCCTAGCTTTGCAGATAAGTCTTTTTAGGTAAATGGGCCAATAGATGTAGTTTTTCATGTTACTAGATTGATGTGCATTGCATAGCACACAACATTTGATATTACATTTTGTACTGTGGTTGATAATGTGTGGAAAAATGTACTGAGACACTAGGGTTGTAGTTCTTGGGAGGTGGCAACAGATGGATGTTTTGCAAATATGTGACATATTGTTAGATAGGCCCCTCAGTTTGTAATGTTTACACATGAAATTTCATGTCATACACTGGAAATGGACAGTAAACAGCAGTAATACAACATATGTACTTTTTCATAGCATGGTGAACAGCAGGTTTGTACAACGGTTAGCAAAGTGCATATGCATGCATGATACACATGCTTGCACATAGGTTAGCAGAGCTCAAAAGTGAGCTGCATTACTAAAGTCATACAGTTAGTATTGAGTCCATGAAATACCCCTGCTGCTTAACTGCCTCTGTGGCAGCATGTGTTAATGCATTGATATATTTCCTGTTGGGGCTAGATGGTACTGGTTTTGACTACAGGTGTATCTAATACCTTTAAATACATTTAAATACATTGCCACCATATCTAATACGTTTAAATACATGTAAATACATTGCCGCCATATCCCATTGCTGCTCGTTGGTGCATGATGTGCACCTTCACGCACAAATGGTTTAAAATGGTGAAATGGCTAGATAGGACAGTGGTGAAATGGAGAGCAAGCATGGGGAAAAACAAAGAGAAAGCAGTACAGGAATGTGCAGGAGAGAGATAGGAAAGAACCATAGCTATCCATTTCTTCAACAGTGTAAATGAACATATGTGGAAAATATTAACTGAATTTGGACTGCCACCTCCAGATAGAGGGATGACCAAACCACAATCGTGTTCTGTAGCCAATTGGACTGAATCAAGTGTGTCAAAATGAAACATTTGTGAAATGGAGAGCAATGCATGGAACATTTTTTTTGTGAGACAGGTGCCCAGGTAAGTTGGGTAGGTGAGGAAGCAATTGCAGACAGACAAGACAAATAAGACAAGAGACAGAGATAATGATGGACACATAAGTTTGGGGAACACTATGAGTGGTGTGATGGTGGGACATCCCAAACCCATGGTCATCAAGCTGGGTGACAGTGAGAATAGAGTCTTCACCCACTGGACTGTCATCACTGTCACCTCACTCTGCTGCTTGCTGGAGTGCTTGACATAAAATATAAAATGAGGAAGAGAAGCCTCTCCAGCCAGTGTAGGTGTGCACCAACAGTGAGGCACACAACCCTATGCACCATCCTTGCCAACTCAGTGTGGGCGATAAAATCACCACCTTTGACACTGCTGCCAGAGGAAACCACTGGACCAGCCTCTGGGGCAGGACTACCTGAGGAGGCAGGTAGTGCAGGAGCAGACAGGTGGTGTTGCCAGGCTGGCTCCCAGATGGGATGGGAAATGGTGCTGGAGCTGGTGGGGGGCTGGCAGATCCTGTGGGGCAGGCCAATCCTGCTGTGCTGTGGAGCATTTAATGATGTGGTAGACACGGATCATATGAACACATTTTGATGACATGTAACAAAATTATAAAAGAAAATTAAAAATAATTAAAATAAAATACAAATAAAATAAAAATTAATTTTACAATAAAATAAAATAAAAATAAAATTAAAAAATATTCATAAGATAAAAATAATGACACAAAAATTATATTATTATAAATAATAGGAAATAAAATAAAAATAGAACAAAAAAAAAGAGCGATAAGTGTTGGGGTGAGAGGAAAAAGAGATAAGATTAGTACCTTCATATGTGGCATACAATGCATTAATACAATTATTCGACTCTGTTATCTTAACTTTCAGTTTTAAGACTATCACCTCCTAACAGATGCATACTATATTACAGACTGCAGCAAGTAATCCTTGATGTGTGCATATATTGCACATATGCGTGTTCCAATTATAAAAATTAAAGTTTACAGCAGGGCATTTGTGCCACTGGTATAGAGGTTTTAATTTAAATTTAAATATTATTGAAGAATTAACAGTATTGTATAGTTGGGAAGTGTAGTGTTTGAACCCATAACCTCTGACAAAAGTCTAATATTGTACTCTTGGTTTGTGCTACAGACTAATGCATGCATACTTGTTTTAATGTTACAATAACACTACTCTTCTGCTACATACATACTACATGCTCCCCTCATCCACACCACTCATCCCATGGGCTCATACATTGACCTCATGATCATGGGTAGCTGTGGAAAAAACAGACTAGAACAGAACAGAAAAATGTTATGAATACCAGTCTCACCTATATTCAGCTTTTAAGTTCTACAAGTACTCTCTGTAGTTGATACTTACACAGGTGTGGGATGTCTGCAGTCTTAAATTCCCTAATCCAACAGTTGAAGGTATCCCTCTTCCTCCTCTGTAGGTCATTATAATGATGGCTACATTGGTCACCAGTATGTAGGATACCGGTGGTACTGATTACAGCCTAGGCTAATCCAGCCCAAGCTTCTGATTTATACTGGGAGCCAGAATAGTCTCCCTGCAGAAGCCTGGCACTGTGGTTCTTAACTAGGAGTCCATAAAAATCTTGGACTCCTGGACACTCTATCTCTTTGCCCTAAACCTTACACCTTCCCTGCAAATGTCTGCTATGTTTGCCACAGATGTAGAACAATGGAGAATGATACTTTCCTGCCAATTCCAGTTATCGCATTTACTGGGAGTGTGCACACTTTTTGAAGTACACACTCCTGAGCACTGTGCTTGTGCAATGGTAAGCGGAGTGCAACAGTGTCAAGCAGTGAGGCATTACATAATTGCAGTTGCAATTTCAAGGTTATTGAATGTACATGCAGTTGTGTATATGTGTTAGGCAAATGTGTAGGGCATTCCAGTCCAGGTAGCAGAAATATACTTACAAGAATATAGTACACAGTATACCCACAGTCATACATGTGATAATAAATGTGATAATACATAGATATATACATAAATAACTGACACAGTACTAGTGTCTCACCTCTCATACATATAACTCATATCAGCTTCACTATGTCAAGTGTTATAAGTGACAGTGACTAGAATGGGAAATGGAACAACAGTGAAATTGTATGAAATATGGTGTAATCAAACCCAGGACAATATGTATGGCAGTCCTACACTTACACCTATTGCCACAAGAAGGTTGAGAAAACACTTGTGTATGTTGCAGTTCATTGCTATAAACTGCAATGTCACAGCAGTAAAACAAAGGTTGCACACCCTGTACTAGAACCCAGGACCATCTGTACTCCAGCCCTACACTTACATCTGCTGCCATAGGACTAGTTACATGACATTCCCTATTTTACTAATCATTCTTAAGGTCTTTGAGAAAAGGATGCCACAAATCGTAAAAACACCACCAGTTTATTGTAAGCACTTTCGTACAGCCCAATTTGCTGCACTTCCTCAGACAAAAAAAATCCCTCCAAATTACTTTTTAAATAGCATATTACATCAATTGCATCACAATATTCAATTAACTATTTAAAATATTTAAAGAAACCAACCTTTTATAAAAACTTTAAGCCAGTATTAAATTAAAAAAAACAATAATATGACTTGCTTAACATCTGTAAAAACGTACCAACAAGAACATATATAATTAAACTAGAATATATTAATTTGGCTGTATGAAAGCTCTTTCAATAAACTCGTGGTGTTTTTATGATTTGTGGCATCCTTTTCTCATATTCATTAGTTGTTTTTTCTTTTTTAGTTGATTCTTAAGGTCTTGCTATTAACTGCTGGGCAATGTCACTTAGTGGGTTTACGAGATGCCCAATTAATTTAATGTATCTGTTCTATTTTTGGCTGTCTGGGCCCTGTCTGCTTCCTGGGTGGACCAGTTGGCTAGTTTTCACACTGCGGCTCTTCTCGCAAATGACATAAGCACAGCCAAACCTGACATTCATTTTTCTCTGGTTCCCATGTTTGTACTAAGCAGCGCATCATGCAAACATTGCCCCCTCCAAAAGGGAGAGGTAGCTGAAATGAAGAAAAACAATCTATGACATACACACTAGGAAATGTTAGTACACATGAGATATTTCTACAGTGGTCTGGATTTGAACTCTCATTCCAATGCACCTTGCAAACACAGGATGGGTGCCTTATCCCTCTTTACCACACAAATAGCTTTGCAGCAATGAACTGAACTCAATCTGCACACAACCAATTGCAACAGCATCTACAGTGATATCAAACCATACAAGTGTTATTTGTACATTTATTAGTTTTGGATGTAGTGCACCTAGTGATCGCACAACCTGTCATTATTACTGCTTGCAAATATACAGCTCTGTCATACATTTCTGTATTTGTTGACCATCCTTCATTTATCTGAGCAGTAATCCGAGACATGCAGTGTGTAAACCATTCTATCTCATTGGCCTAAAAATGTGTGAGGATACTGGAAATAATATCACATGCAGTTGCCAACAAATGAAGGGCAGGTTGAATGTTAAGGAACACAGCCTGTGACTTGTGTACTGCTTACTTACGTTTCCAACCTTACATATTACACTTTGTAGATCCAACCTGACACACCCAGTAGAAGTAAGGCAGCCTGCAGTGCTTTTGTGTGTTTCATTCTCACAACCACTAATCATTCACAGTTGCAATCCATTAAAACCAAACACTGAGGGACTGCCTGCACTATGTTTACTTCTCCTACATGGATACAAGCTTTTGGGATTCAGCAGCTCTAATGAGTTCACACCTAATTTGTATCTTCACCATGCTAACATCCCTGAATCTACACCATATAAAAAAGGCAACCATGTAGCTAGACAAACTGATGGTAAAGAGACTTGCTTATGTTGGGAAGACTGCACAAATGATATTTCTTCAGGATATATTTGTATAGAGGAGTACTGAACATCAGAAGGTATGCTTTCATTTTGTCAGCTACATACTGCATATGCTGGAATGTATTTAAGAAAATTCTTAAGCAAAGGCTTTTGCAGTTTTATCTGTACATGTTAGTTAGAAGTGTACTGATGGTGTGGGCATGTTTGTCAAGTCATTTCAGCGGTATATATTATTACCAATACATGAAAATGGAATGCCGTGTGATAAATACATATAGGTTCATAGGTGCATAGGTTCATAGGTTGGTACTAGGCTATCGTCCCTAGGGCCTATATAAGCCTAGCCATAACAATTCCCTGGCTATTTCTTCCCACACTATTTACTTCCCTGGACCCCTGTCTAGCAGAGTGACTAATGTGATCCCTGGGGTGAATTTCCTTTCTCCCATCCAATCATCAAGGTTCCTTTTGAAGATGGCCAAAGAGGCACTCTGCTTGACATATATGGGCAGTCTATTCCAGAGTCTGGGGAGTCTCTGGGTCAGGAACCTCTCCCTCCAGCATGTTTTGTTTATTGTGATGACAAGATTTAGATCCCTGGAGTGTGTGGCTCTGAGGGATTGGGATTTCTTTAAATCTAGCATGTTCAACCGCTCTGTGTTTGACATGGCCTTGTATGTTAAGCAGAGATCACCTCGGAGTAGATGATATGCGACAGAGTATAGCTGGAGGTTTTTAAGGCGGTCAGCATAGGGCATCTGCTTTAGGCCTGTGGTCCTTTTAGTGAGGTATTTCTGTGGCCTTTCCAGTTGTTGCAGATGTCTTGAGAGGTACATACCAAATGGGGCATTGTATTCTATAATGGGCCTAATGAGGGATGAGTACAGTGGGACAATGACCTCCTTTTTTCTGGATGAAAAGCCCTTAGTGATGAGGTGTGCCACATAGAAGGATTTCCTGACTGTTATTGTGAGTGGTTATTGAAGGTGAGACCATTGTTCACCTGTGTCCCTAAGTCTCTTATCATACTTTCGGTATTTAGTGTACTGCCACCTATGTGATAATTCACGGGTACATGTTTTTTTCCAAAGGGGATAACTATACATTTCATGGCTTTGAGCTTGAGCCCATGGCTCTGGCACCAAGCATCTGTTTCTGTAAGGCCCTTTTGTAGAGTATCCACATCATTTGGGGATTCAATAATGGCTCCCAGTTTGCAGTCATCTGTGAACTTTGTTAGCCAGAGTCCCTTAGTGTTGGCCTGTACTTAAAAGAAGTAGATGCCAAACAAGATAGGTCCCAGTACTGAACCCTGAGGTACTCGACTTGTCACTTGTCTGGAGCTGGATTTGGAGTCAGCTACTTTTACATTGTGGGTTCTGTCAGTAAGCCAGTTGGCAACCCATCGAGTGATGTAGGGATTAATGCCCAGCTTAGTAAGTTTATCTATGATTCCAGAGTGGGGGATGGTGTCAAAGGCCTTGTCGAGGTCCACATAGGCTGTGTGTACTGCCTTACCTTCATCCACGGCTCTGGAGACTGATTCGAAGAAGTCAATAAGGTTCAGGAGACAAGATTGGCCCTTCACGAACCCAAACTGTGTGGTGTCCAGTGTTTTAAAGTTGCCAATGTCTTTTTTTATAAGTTCCATGATAATACATTCCATGACCTTGCTGATCAGGCTCATCAGACTGATGGGGCAGTAGTTCCTGGGATCCAAGGTGGATCCCCCCTTGTGGAGTGGGATAACTGTAGCTGTGCGCCACTCAGTGGGCACGAAGCCTGAGGTGAGGGTATGATTAAACATGACACTTAGGTACATGTAGTACACAGCCCGGGATGTCATCTGGTCCCATGGATGCTGTATTCTTATAATATAAATGTGTCAGGGACAGTTCCTTTGATAGCACTTTTAGCAGTTCAAAGATGGTTTCTTAGCAAAATGTCTCATTTTCCTGTTCTTTTGGGGGGGAGCAAAGGTGAGTTAATGTTATGGCACAAACAAAGGTACAATGTTTCTCTTGTTACTCTCCTTGTTTTGTATCTCGCCTGGTTTTCCTATTTCACGTATCTAGACTGTTGTATGTTTCCCACTGAGTAATACTGGGTGGCTACCTTTTCTGTTTGTTCTGTAAACAGTTATTTTGTAATTATGTGATGCTTATGTGTATTATCTTTCTATTGTTTTTTAGGACACCTGGGAGTATACCACCCAGATGTGTCAATCCTTGGAGACCCCCCTTCATCAGTTCTGAGAACCAAGTGATTGTGGATGCCTTAAGGCAAAATGATACTTTTCTGTTGGAAAGGGAATGGGGAGATATGGCATGTAGGCTGCAAATATGGCATTCAGTAGTAGCTTATGTGAATGCCATGTTTGGTCATGGCAGGATATTCAAGCAGGTATGTCACTGGGCCACTGACATGATAATATCTGCATGGAGGAGAACAGCTGCAGTGACTGTGACCAGATGGTCACTGGAGGAGGGACTGCTAGTGAACCACAACTAACATCCAATGAAGAGTTCCTGGCCAATATCAGGGATCCAGACAGCTCCAAGGAGAGTGCAGTACAGCATGTACTGAATGTCAGAGCAACAATTTGAGAGACAGCAAGCATATCCTAGTAGGAGCTGCCAGGTAGACTTTGGTATCTGAACCACTGAATACTGTTATATAGTAAAACAATTGAAATCAAGAATTTACTTCTGTGTCCCATCTCTTTTTTTGGGTGGAGGGGTTGAAGACTGCTACAATTCTTAGCTTAGGTTGGAGTTATCAGTCACATTCCTGTTGAAAGTACAGTTAATGGGCATATAAAGGGGTAAAAGTATTACCCCCTGTGTTACTGTTAATTGTGATGATGTTGCTCTTAGCTCCTGCTTAATTTCTTCCAGGACCATCTGAATTACAGAGGCAATCTCATCTGCAGATGGTAAGCCAAAAATGTTTATGTCAGTACTGCTGAGCAAGTTAAAGAAATATTTTAGTGTGTACTGTTGATGTCAGGTCTGTTGAGTGTATTGCTGCACTGTCTGCAATAGTGGCAGCACTGTCACTTTGTTAGCATATATTGCAGTATAAATAGTGGTGTATATATTAATTTATTCATGTGTTTGCTGCTTTTCATCACAGATGATCATGACAGTAGGAGAATGGGCCCTCTGCCACCTGATGTCAGTGTATCAGCAGACTCTGAAGATAATGGTGACAAAACTGAGGCACAGTTGGGGGTGCAGAAGTTGAATCTGACACTGAGCTTGACATACAGCCATCCCATGCAATTCCATCAGACATAACCAGTAGGTCTATACCTACCCATTCCAGTGCGGCCACAGATATTGGATAGGTGGAGGGGAGGGCATTGATCAGGGAAGGGTGGCGACTGCGGCTTCAGTGCCTGTTGAGTCTGGCCAAAGCCAAAAAGGTGAGGTGCCATGAAGGAGGGTTGATGGGGTTCTCACAGGGGGCTTGCTGTCCCTCCTCCACCTGGTGCAGGTGTCTCTTCCCATCCCACTCAATGTATGTTTAGGGCCATCATGGAGGCACAGGCACAGTCAAATTGGTGGTCCAGACAAATGCTCAGGGTTGTATATGTGGCACAGTCTGACATGCATGACTGCCTCCACCATGTTACCAATTCAATGGATCAGTTGAATGACATGTTGGAATGAGTGGGTCTTTGATAGAACATCTGCTGGGAGGGGAACAGCAACCAAGTGGGCATAGTCAGCCATGTCATCAGATGTCAGCCAAAGTGGCCATGCCCAATCATGCTCCCATAGTGGAAGTACTTCTACTGCTCCATCAGCGAGTGTGCTCTTCACATCCTGAAGTGGCAGACCATGGGGTTGTGGTCCTGAGCATCCCTGTGAAGGGAGCTCATCCAGCAGGCATCAGCCACATTCAGGTAACAGCACTGCATCTGACCATGGGCTTGGACATGCCAGTGCAACTCCTGGCAGAGCCAGTTCTTATGGGCGGGGATGACAATGATAAACTGTCACCTCTACCATGCATGGCTCACACCTGTCCAACATACCAAGATGTAGAGCCAGCACAGTGCTTGACTGTGTTCATGCAGACACACACCAATTTTGCCTGGAGAGCCCCTACAGACACACACACACACACACACACACACACACACACACACACACACACACACACACACACACACACACACACACACACACACACACACATACACACACACGCACACACAAAACAGTTACTCATTTTGTCTCACTGGCCATTTGTTGGTGTATCGAACTGTCTGCCTGCTTCTCTTTTTTACTCACACACACTCACTGACCTTTTGTGTCAGCCTAGGCTTCCTGCCCCCCACACAACACCCAGTGCAAGTGATGATAACTGTGCCATATCCCTGTTTTCTATCTTTTGGATTCAGGGATGCATAAGCTTTGGGGCTGATGCTCAGAGTGCATAGCTAATGTAGTGCTTAGTATATCTGCATTTGTGGTATTGACTTGTACCTTTGACATATGATGGCCTTGGAAAGTTAGACATTTGTTAGCATCAGCATTCTGCAACTTTATAGTGAATGAACTTGTGAGATTTGTGAAGTCAGGAACTGCAATGTGTATCATTACTTTCTAACTTCTCTTTTTGATGATTTCCAGTACAAATATATGGTGCTAAATTGAAGGCATGCAGTAATCATCATTACCTTTGAGAGGTATCACTGGGCAAATCTTTGATGCCTGAGACCTACTACTTGGCAAAGGACACATATAGGTCAATCGAGTCTCTGCTGTCACATGTTAAGGTAATTTCTGTACAACTCCCACCTTTTGCTTTCTTACCAGACCAAGTAATGAAATACAAGGATATGCCACACATTCATATTATTAAAGAATACACTCCAGGTACAGGACTTACTTTGTAAATGCAGCAGTTACCACAGTTTTAGTTCAGGTCTGATGCAAGCAGTGCACAGCCAATATATGGGGAGGTAAAGGTTCTGTGAGTTTCCTTGGTAAGAGCAAGGTTTTAGGCCCCTAGGTGGTGAAGAGTGTAGCACACCCCTCCTATGCTACATGACAGTGTCAACAGTCCATTTCTTTGGTGTGGGAATAGAACTCACATCATTCTACATCAAAATTCAAGTAAGCTACCTGTGTTGCCACTGACATTGACTTATTTCATGGTAAGTATAAGATTAAACTGGTAAAGTGCCTGTGAAGAAAATGAGAACACTGTCATCCATGTTAGCATGTCTGGCAGGAGATTTGTGTATATTCTCAGATTAACTTGTATTGTATTTCAGCATGTCTAATTGTGAAAATGTAAATACATCTTTGAAGTGTTGAGCATTTCCCTGTTTATACAAAACGTTTAAAGAATCTGTCAGTGTTTTGAAACATTTCTAATTGCACATGTTTGTGAGGGAGATTCTAAAGTACAAACTGTCTGTGGAGAATCAGCTGATCAGTAGGTGATGTCATTAGAATATTCCTGGTTGCTAGGCAATTATTTGAACTGATGATTGAAAGGAAAAAGAGCTTTTTCAAACAGCTGATTGTTATTTTTAAAATATGACAGTTGAGACTGTTAACCTGGACTATAAGAGAGACTGCTGAAGTCAGTTGAAGGGCAAATAGTTAAGAGTAGCAGTTAGTTAAGAGTTGCAGTCAGTTACAGTGCTGTACAGTTTATACCCAAAAAAGGACTCACCAAAACTGTAAGCCTGCCTTTGCCTTGCTGTTATGCTTTAGATTAGATCAGGGACAGCATTCTCTGGTTAGATTAGGAAAATTTAGTTATTTAGATAGAGTTTTTTTCTAAAATGATGGACGTCTATCCTGCATTTTAATTTTACATTTCTGGTGATTGAATTCTTTTGTTTATTGAAAATTATCAGTTTCCATTCTTGTAATAATTTTACTTATTGTTAAATGTTTTTCCTGAATTTACATTGTGGCTGAACAATCAATATGTTCTTTAGAGATTAGAGAATGCATATATCTGTCTGATACTCCCCAGGTCACCTCAAATGCCTGGCTGCTTCTGGTCATAACTATAATTTATTTTGATATTTAATCTTTAATAATTGTTAATCCTTTGAAGGGCATGTAGACCCATTTGACTCTGGTGGAAGCATTACCGTTTGTATTGGGGAGGGGACACAGCTGGAAATCTGTGTCAGGCTTCCCATAAGTGCTTGAGTGTGTGAGATTTGAATTTATTTTGAGTGTGAGTGAGTCAGAGGTCTTAAACTGGAACACATTGCTCTGAAGTGTAAAATAAGTGAATACATTTAGGGTGGACAGAGGTATATAGTCCAGTCCCAGGAAATAGAGCACATTCCTGTTGTGCTGTTAAGGGAAATTATGGAATTTTACTCTTGTGTGCTATGTGTTCTGGTGTCTTGCCATGATCCACCCACATGGGAGTCAGTGGTGAGGATTGAGGCACCTTAGTTACTGACCCAGGTTTTAAGTAGGGGGCATCACATTACTGTTGGCAGTCCTATGGGATATTAGCTGGATGTCACAGTGCCAAAAAGCACATGAGTTTTTAGTAAAAAGGTTAACAGTATAAGAGAAGAGTCAAAGCTAGATAGTTAAAATTAAATCTACAGAACAGGCAAATGTAGAGTATACTCCATAAAGACCAACGTGAACAGCAATAAAAACAAAAAAGTCGTTCACGTCAGAGTCAATAAAATACTCTTATTATCAGTTCTGTCAATATGACTCTGACTTGTCTATTATGGGGTTAATGTTTTTTGACAAGTTAATTTAATGAAAAATGAATTACGTTTAATAACTGGCATTGCAGCTGGTACTTGCTGTTGTGTAATTTAGGAGGTAGTTGTGTCATTCATCTTGTTTTACATATGATGGCATTCACCATGACATTCAGGAGCATTCCATGGTGAATGTGAAATTTACCACTCCTACTTCATTTTCAGGCAGAACAAAATTAAAACAATGACTAAACAGGTCACACAGAAAAAACAATTGGTTAAAAAACACAAAAAGAAAAATCTATCAAAGCTAGACTTTCCACTGTGTGATACCTTAAACCTCTTGTATCAGAAGCCTGAAATTGTCCATAAATAGACTTAAAAGTAAAAGCAAAAGAAAAACAAAAAGTCATGGACATTCAGAATTGCCATTTAGCTGAACACTTGATATCCTCAAAGGGTAATTTGCATCTACCCCATGTTACTTCTGATATAAGAGGTTTAAGGTATCACACAGTGGAAAGTCTAGCTTTGATAGATTTTTCTTTTTGTGTTTTTTAGGCAGAACAAAATTAATAAACACTTTAATTGATGTGAATGAGAAATTTGTCACTTTACTTCATTTTAGGTAGAATAAAATGAATAGACAACTTAAATTAACAACTAAGACGAATAATGAAATGGGGGCAGCTCTGCTTAATGCTTAAAATCTAAATAAAAAGAAATACAATCTTCATGCTCTCCTGTGTAGGAATGTATAATATCACTGAAATCTAGTTTAAGGGCACATTAATTCCAGGATATAATGGCTTCTACTCCTTTAGATACTGTGGAAAATGGCAGGGGTGTTTTCTACCTATATCCTTAAAACTCTAAAGGAAAGTTCACTCAATTATAACACAGTTACTAAGAACTCTTGTAGCCATCATTATCACTGATTACATATACTTAGTTGTTACAACACCCCATTTTTGACCCTGAAAGAATAGTCTGAGAAGTAGACTATGACCAGATCATATCTGTCAACTGTCCAGTTTTTCAAAGAATGTCCAGATTTTTGGTTCATATTTTTGGTCTGTTCCTCATAAAATTTGCGGTTTTCTGGCAAATCACTGGGATGATCAGAGGACTGACCACTAAATAATGGCATACATTTCAGTTTCAAACTTCAAATCCTTCAGAAAATGTATGTTAAAACAAACCCTGTTACTCTAGCAACGTTCTAAGTTTATAAGAGCAATATTTAAAATATGCCCCTATTTTTGGGCTATTGTCCCCCTGTTTTGTCAGGCTTTGTCCAGATTTCTTGCACTAAGTGGTTGAGAGGTATGGACCAGATCATTCAAGAAAGCCATGAGGAATTTAGTATATCTCATAGACTACTACGAGATTACATTATTTAGTTTTCTTTTCCGTGCAGATTCTCCCATATTGAATAACACTGAAGCTAGTTCACAAATAGCAGTGAAGCCAGGTCATTATGTTTGGTACATACTTTCTGTATACAGCTATTTTGATATTTCATGCTTTAATCATTTGACTTCATTACAACCTTAGCAATGTTCAAGTTAAAAATATTTTATTCTGTCAAAATAGCAGATTGAATATATGAAGTGGACAGGTTACAACTTGTCAATTAGAACTGGATGAGTTACAACTCCAAACTTGTTTTTTTTTTTCCGCAGAGAATCATTACCAATGATTTTTCTGTTACAGTGCCAGCAGTAATTCAGTATTTACTTTTTTTTTTTTTTTTTTTTACTTTTTGTCTTTTTTTCTGCAGTTGTGTGACCTTGGGGTTAGTTTATATAAGCAAAGAGGTTGGGGGAGGCAAAGTTCCACATATGGGGTGTCAAATGCTTTTTATTTTGTTTTTTGTTTGTTTCTTTGTTTGTCTGGACAGAGCTATGACTAGTTGTTGTAGCTTTGTCTGCATGTAACTCGAGGAATCATTGTGGAACTAAAAGGTATACAAGTGACTAGAACCTTTTCTTTAGTAATTTGATGAAACAGTCTCTGATCTTCTTTCTGAAAGTGAACACACTAATTCTTAAGATATGATGCTCTCTCTACTCTTAATACATTGTTTGTCTAAGGCATTGATGGCAAACCTATGATACGCCTGTCAAAGGTGACACTCCACGACATTTTTGGTGACACATCAGCGATCACCAACACCCGAGTCACCAAAGACACTGCTTTTGTATTTGTTGCTCATGTGAAGTGCATTGAATTATTTTGTGCCAGAAGCCAATTCACCAACACTGCTGAAGAGGTAAGGAATTTGTTAACCTCAAATATTATTTTGTTAAATTGTGTCAATGTAGTCTGCAAAGGGCAGTGCTGACAATGTTTTCTCTCCGTGGTTACACTTCTGCAAAGGGGAAGTAGTCTGCATTTCTAAGCATGTGCTGTTTTACATTCCTCACAACTTTCCCTCACAATCCCTCCTTAAACTGGTAACATTTTACACTTAATAATGACAAAAGTTAGATTTATAGAGTTATGTGTATTAATTCACATTCACTTTTTCTGTCAGTGTCTCAAATTAATAGCACTAGTAGTTTAAAACTGTCCATGTCACTTATTTCTATATTTTATCCATGATTCTGTTGAAATTTATTCCTGATGTATTAAGAGCTATGCTGTTTTTTATTTATTTATTTTATTTACTTTGATTTTTTAATTTATTTTTGTTGGGGGGGGGGGTGACACAACAGCAGAGTCAAATTAGGCATTTTTCCGAATTTATGACACTCCGAACCCAAAAGGTTCATCATCACTGGTCTAAGGCAAGATTATACTGGCTATTTGTGTTATCTAATATACAATTATCATCTCTCTGTGGGCACACTGTGTATTCTGGGAGCGAGAAGTGCTTCAGTACTAAACATAATATCGTATAGCACTATTTCTGCCTAAAAAGAAGTATGAAATAGCTGCACCAAATAGTCCGAGGGGAGAAAACCTGTTAGCTGTACTTATATCATGGAACATAGAAGCATGGTGTAATAGCTGCAAATAATATCAAGTTAAAAATGACAAGAAATTATAATACTGAAAGAGAACCCATTAAAAACTGAGTACCATGCTCTTTGATTTCATAGCCTGCCGAGTCCTGATATATGCAATGCTAATCACCATATAGTACTTAACTTGAACAGTAACAGTTCTAAGCAATTTTGATTACCAGGCTAAGACACAACACACAGTGGCCTAGTTAATAAGGTATTTTTCTTTTTTAGGAGCCTTGCACCATGTATCATATCACTACTCATTTCACAACATCTGTTTCAAAGGCAACCCTGCTGTGTGCAGTGTTGTAGAACTTCCAGTTACCATTACAGAGAGTAACTGCAGAAACCTTAGGGCAGTAGCTGAAACTTTGTATAGTTAAATGACATCTGCTGTACAGGTGAGCAGAATTAAGTGACCAATGTTGCTGATGAAGTGTTAATCGTGCTTGTGTTGGCTATGCTTTTATCATGCTAACACAATAGCATGGTTTGCATTTACAGTTCCAAGTGCATACCAGATCTATGACAAAGACATTGTTAGTTAAACACTCCTACCCATAAATATCTGTCACATCCATGAGCTAATGTAAATTCCAAAATACTGGGAAGAAATTATATCACACAGTGACCTGCTTCTCCTCTAAGGACATATCTAACACATTTGGCAAAACATAATTAGCTTAGCTGCAGAAAGATTTGTATCTGATATAATAGAATAAGTGAATAACATTTTACATGACAAGACTTTTACAATAGGCATTTCTGTTTAGAGATGTCTAAAATAAAAAGTATAAGACTAGTCCAACATATCTGCATATGGTACATTTTCTAAGAGGGACTGAGTATCCATAGCTTATTACAGTATAATGCAGTTCAGTCACAATACCAATAAATTAGAAATTCAAAGTGAGATAAGTGTTATCTTAGCAGATTTAAAACTATGTGATTTTAACTTATTTTATTCAATAACTATTGCAGTGCTGTAAATTGATTAGTCTGGCAACAATTCATCTCCATTCTTGATATTTGTATTTAAGATATGTATATTTGCTGAAGAAATGAGAATGTGTGTGTGTGTGTGTGTGTGTGTGTGTGTGTGTGTGTGTGTGTGTGTGTGTGTGTGTGTGTGTGCGTGCATTTTATGCACACGTGTGACTTGCATGCACATGTGCATGTTGCATTGGCTAGCTTCAGGCATCATATATTATAAAGTGATAATTTACACCATTCACATGATTCATTTCCATCATCTGCCTTGGTTTGGTTCAAGTTCCCACACTCCAAAGCCTGAAGTATTTGTTTGAGACAGTGGCACTGGACAGGTTCTACTAATCGTATCCCTTTTCCCTCTCAGCTGTTCTGGCAGAAAAACAGCTGTTGTCCAGCTGTAGGCTGCACAAGCAACATCCGCAACATATGGAAAACTAAATGAAGCAGACAGCCCTAAAGTTTGCTTTCATGTGCGCTCAGCATGACTTTGTGGTTTGTAGGCTAATTTCTGCAAATGGTATTCAAAGCTATTGGTAATTTGAATTATACTTGTTATCATAAATATAACATGTAATTATGCATTGTTAAGATGATTTTTTTTTTTTTTGGTGGCTGTTTTATAAGGATATGAGTCTGGTATAATAAACTGCATGAGTAAGATGTAGTAACTTGTGAAACAGTCAGAGAAGTAACACAACCATAAGATGACTGTAATGCAGATGTGTTTTTAAATTAAAGAACTGGGAGCTGCGATTACAGAATTTGTACAAAGTACATAAATGTTTATATCACAATGGCAAAACTGCAGATTTGGAGATAGTGAATGAAAATTAATTAGCTGTCATGGCAGGAAAGTAAAGTGTGCATTCTTACATTTCCCATCAGACCTACACATAATGCACTATTCTCTCAACTGGCCCTGCTTGGGTCTTAAACTAGCCCCCTGCCTCACAGACTCTGTATCTACATGCACCTCAGAATGGTCAGATTTTTCCATTTAGGTTAAATACCATGTCAAGTCCATCCTGAAAACAGAGCATAGTCATTATAAAATAAATCACATCAACTCCCCAAGTTGCAGCTATCCTATGCATAGCTTCATCTTCCTCTCCTACCTAGCTTGCATTTTTCTTGCCTGCCTTTGAATGTTTCTCTTACCTTATACCCTATCACCTTTTGGTAATGGGAATCTGTAGGGAGAATTCAGGCCCATATTAATGAAAACACAATGTATAAACTCATTTCTGAGGGGCATATTCTGTATATTTCAAGGTTGCACATACACCACTTTCAAGAGTCGCTTAGTGATTGCGGCAGATTTTCTTCAGCAGTTCAAAATATGCTTAGCAGACAATATCCAAAATTCTTCACTGATGCAACATACATCCAATAAAAACAAATATTTAGGACAATGGCACCATGAAATATAAACTGCATAATATGACATAGGCAAATCAAAAATATATAACAAATGAGTTAATATTTTATCTTATAATAAATAAATCATTTAGTGATAGATTTTTATTGTACATGACAATATAATTCTGCAGGTGTAGTACAAAATATCCAATGAAATTTGGCTTATACAGGCTTGATTGAATAAATCTGATCTAATCCTATATAGACGATTTCTAAACGCAGTAAGAAAACTACTTGCCTCACACCCAGCATCCATGGTTAACCCCATTTTACTGATTCATTGTTATGCAATTTGGCAAAATGGGCTCGTTTGTTTTGCTTTCTGTATTTTGAGTGGCTACAGTGGTGCATTGGTTAGCTTTGTTACCTTACAGCAAGAGGTTCTCTGGTTCGATTCTTCACTGAGGTGCCTTCTGTGTAGAGTCTGCATGTCCTCCATGTGATTACATGGATCCCCTCTAGGAGCTTCAGTTTACTCCCACATACCAAAGACATGCAGTAAGTGGACTGGACACTCTAAATTGGCTGTAGGGATGAGTCAGGAGCACAAATGAATTACTGCAGCAGGGCTTGTCACCCAGCAGTGTAAAACTTGGCTCGAGACGGTTGTCAATGTGAAAGTGATACCCCAACCCCATGTGCAAAATGGGAAAAGAGTGTTGAGGATGGATCAATTTTTTTTTTTTGTATTCTAGATTTAAGGATGTAATTAGTTATGCTGTTTGGTATATATACTGAGTATATTTAAATGTGTTTATGTGAATACTTTATGGTAAGATAGCATTATGGTAAGATGGCATTATGGAATTCATCCCACCCCTCCACCTGTCCACTGACAAGGTTGTGTGCACAGGACATGTCTCCTATTCCTACTAGCCTGGAAGATGTGAATTCCTAGAATTCTGAATATTTCCTTATAGCCAGTCTGTCCTAAGTCACTGTGTGCTTTGATAGCTCCTCCAGTTTAGCCTAGTATCTTCCAGCTAACACCCTACCTCTACCCTGCCTACTAGAGTGATCATGATGTATTCTCATCACTGTCCTTGTTCTAACCCTCATCTGTTTGCCATAGCATATGAACTACACTGCAGTGTGGTCACTAGACACTTCTGCTGCTTTAACTCCTAAGTCACCAGTTCTTTTGATGGGATGTGTATGTTAACTCTTCTTGTCAGGTTCATAATCTCCTCAGACATAGAAACATCTCAGTATAATGATGAATTGGTCACGTTCACAGTTGTTACTGCTCTCACTCTTAGGTCACCTGCATATCCTTTCCTTTTACCTGTTATGTACACTGATTGTCTACTAGGGATAATTTCTTCTTACCAGTTTTATTCCACTCTTTACGCTCCTCTGTCCATAAATATTTTTTCTACTATTCATTTAATTTACTCATTTAATTCATGACAAACATTTTAACCTTAATCCAATTTATTTTCTTCTTCATATAAGCCTACAACCCAGCAGCACAAACTACTGTCCCCTCTATTATGTGGTCTACGTTTCCTTAATGGATTTTCTTTCAGATCCACCTTCAGTTATTACTACATAAAGTTGACTTGTGCTGGTTTTTAGGGTTGTAGCATTATAGTAGATGTTATCCATCTTATTTGTATTTTCGTCTGTGATTATTTCCATCTGTACCTAACCTTCCAGAAAGACCAATCCCTTACTGCTTATAGTATTTTGTCAAGACACTGGTATTTTCCCGACAACAATTATATTTTAGAAGTACGTTGCTGTGTCAAATACCTGATTGTCAAAAGTGCTTATCGTGACTTTCAGACAGTGAAATATAATTTTAAAGAAAAGTTTCACTACTAAAGCATTCAGTAGAAAACAAACTGTGCTATTTGCTTATAGAACATTTCATGGAGCTTCACGCTTCTCTACCCTATATAGAAGAAAAGAGGAATGTGAGGGGCATAACCCCACATATAGAGGTATAGGGGCCTAATCCAGTGAGAAATAAAATGCTTTCCTTCATGTTTTTAGTACTTTTTGGTATTTTAAAAGTGTGTCAGAACTTTAGTGGCATCTGTTTGTTGTGTTGAAGTCTGTGCATGGTCAAAGAACAAGAATTTTCATTTTTCATGGCCCCGCTGGATGAAGCATGATGCTTTGACATTTGTCAGGTTGTCTACTGATATAGTAACATGAATGCTTTCAGTTCTTATTTACTTGGCTGGCATGAGACAACAGCAGCATATTAGATGATACTACAGACCTGCTCTCTCATGTGCTTAGCTTGCTTTCTCCATCAATTGCTTTACATATCTGCAGTTTTTGTTGCCTAACCATTAATCCTTTCTTGCATAATTATGTGCAGGTAAATATTTCTTCTGTAAGTTACCTTTAAAGCTGCATGACTGACTCCATCTAATATTATCCTAAGAATTGTTCCTACCCATGTTATGCTTTGTATTTGCTCCATTCTACCTTAACGTATTCCTTTGATAATGGAGTTTCCCCAGCGTCAGAAGTCAGTCCAGTCCACTTCCATCTTCGTTCCCTTGCGTCAGCAGTCTTTCTTTCCTTTGTCTTCATTTCATTGTCTCTTCCTAAGGCATCTTCCTTCTACACATTTATCATACAACCTCCTAATTACCACAAAATGCCCCATTACTGTGTCCTTTCCCTTTTCTTAATTGACTTTCACTTCTTGAGCTCCATGTTGTTTGCCTCCTGTATCTCCATTTCAGCCATTCTTTTATAAGATGTTTAAAGGCAAACATATCTTTGTCGGGCTTACATCATTAAGCCCTATAACTAAACAAAGCCTTGCTACCACATAGCTACTTCCCTTTCTCATCTATGGTGCCCTATACTCACTAGCCTACAATCCCCCTTAAAAATAAAGCTGGAAACATGTTACAATAAAATAACCAAGTTTGCTACAAATGCCAAGCATTCTACCCATCTCTGTACAGCTCTACATTCCCTGAACTGGCTCAAACTTCCACTTTATCTCTCTTACCTGCAATTAACAACTGCACACAAAATGATTTACAAATCTGCAGACTGTCCCGCTCTTAGTTCATTATTTAGTTACTACCTTCCAAAAAGGTCTCTCAGATCCGAGAATTGATACCTTTTGCAGGTCCACAAACCAAACTTGCCAGCCTGACAGCTTCTTTATTCTTGTTCTGTAGCCAGAACCTGGAGCACCCTACCACTTATAAGTAGAAGTGATCAGGACTGTTTTATTTAAAACTTCCTTACAAACATACCTCTCTTCTATATGGAACTGCACCTGCACCAAGCATCCTCCCTTTTTTACCTGACCCCCTTTACGTCATTATGTTCATTCATGCTCCAATGACCACTGTCTACTAAATGTCTAGAGATAACCTGAACAAAATTATGGCAAAACCTTATATTCTGTATTTTATGTTTGCGTTTAGCTGTACCATATCAATAACTTTTGACTCACCTTTGCTTCTTGTTAGGAAGTTAAATTTGAAAGTACTATTAGGACAAAATGTAATGGAAGATCAAATTTATAGAATCCCGAGCTTATATAACCCACTCCTACATCCCTTGCTACACGTTTTTGAGAGAGCATGTGTACTTGCCTTTCACCTTATTGATGCACAAAGAATAACAGGCGAATACAATATGAATAGAAATGAACGGGAAGTATTAAATCTTTTAAAGTCAGCTCAAGTCACAATCATGAAACCATATAAGGGTAGGGGGCTCATATTCATGGATGTCTATGACTATGAAAATAAAGTTGATGAAATTTTACAAACTAACTTGTATAGACAAATTTCATTGAATGAAGTAAATGTAGCCATTCATTGGATCAAAATATATTTAAATGATTTATATATTGAAGGAAAAATTGATGCCCAGCTATATAACTTCATGCAACATATTATCTCCACTAACTCAGGTGATGTTCGGAGTACCAAAAATTCATAAAGATTTACAAAACCCACCACTAAGGCCAATAGTAGATGGCAGGAATTCTGCCACTTATGCTTCTACCAAGGTGGTGGATAATATTTTGAAAATAATATGTGCTAACTGAAGAACAGGTCTGTAAAGACTCCTGGACATTTTTAGATAGAATTAGCAACTTAGAATGCAACGCTGATTACAGTTTACTTATAACAGACGTAAAAGATCTATACATGTCTATACCTTACGAAGAAGGGATTGAATGGGTATCCAGAGTTATGAGGAAAAAAGGAGCCCTAGCTATGGAAGTATCCCTCATAGAAGAACTATTAGACATTATTTTAACTAACAACTTCATATTATTTAAAGGGAAGTATTACTTACAAACCACTGGAGTAGCTATGGGCTCACCATGCGGGGCAAGTTTTGCCAACCTGGTGATGTGCCATTGGGAACATGAATATATTTTAGAGAAACAAGAAGTACATAGTAAAATACATTTTTTACACAAGTTTTAGATGATATCTTTGTGATTTATAAAGGGGATGAAACAGATGTCTCTAAATTTGTCCAATATTTGAACAGTACAACTGACTTCCTTCACTTCACATATAATTATGATAAGTCCACAATACCCTTTTTAGATGTAGAATTGAGTACAAATGAGGATATAGGGAGATATGTTGCTAAAATTCATAGGAAGGTGACATGCTCTAATACCTTTCTACATTACACGAGTGCCCACCCTTATTACCAAAAAAGAGCTGTGGTAAAGGGACAACTTATGAGTGCGGCACGGATGGTCTTGTTGGACATAGACTTTGATAATGAATGCAAGTATCTTAAACAAATGTTTTTGAGAAAGGGATACCCTAACATCTTATTGGATGAGTTAATATATGAAGTGAAAAGTAAAAGGGACAGAGGGGTTTACCTACCAATATTAAACCCTTCAAGAAATAGTAACACTCACGTTGATATAGGAGCACTAGTGTCAAACATAACACCCACTGACAACACGACCACCTATGAAGTTTTAGAAGGGAATTTTTATATGGGCTTTGTCATGACTTATAATTTAGACGCCAAATATATTAAAGATGTAGTCATTAAAAACTGCAATTTTATTACAGATGGCAAAGTGTTAGTCAAAAAATTAGGGATGAGACCTAAATTTACCTTAAGAAAAGGGACCGACATGAACACCATTTTGGAAAGAAATAACTTATGCCTTACTAGAAATCCAGGAATGTACCAATGTGAGAACTGTACGCACTGTAGATACATGGATTTGGGGACTTGTATGGTAGCAAATAACTTAAAAGTAACATGCCAAAACAAATTCAATTGTAATTCCAAAATGGTTGTATATATTGCTAGATGTCAATTATGTCCTACATTTTATATCGGGGAAAACAAAAAGGAGACTCAGGGAAGGAATCTATGAACACTTATATAACATCAATAGAAATAGAATGGAAAATGCACTAGCCAAACATGTTATGAACCACCCTGACCATAAGTTCAAATTCCGTGTCATCGAACAAATAATTTGAAACCCTAGAGGTGTGCCACTTACTTTAGAA
>NC_056734.1:489513831-489521331 GCF_019279795.1 Protopterus annectens
TTGCAACAAGCCTTACCAGGCCCACCACTGTATAGCACTAAAACACAACTTTCTTGACCTTCCTTACCACCTATCTTATACTCGGCTCATCTTAACCCACAAAATCATTCATACTCCATCTGTGTGCCCAGCAAATAGACCCCCTACTGCAATACTATTTTCCAAATCACCCCCCTTCGTCAAATAATAAACAACTGCTTACCATCTACAAACCACAAAGGGCTGCTGGGTCAGTCTCTATTCCAACAGAGTAGCTAAAATTTGGAATAAAATTCCTTTATCAGTCAGGTCTATCACACACCTTCATCTTTTCAAACCATTACTAAAATACTTCCTTTCTGCCTCCTGGCTTTGTCTCTGCTCCTCATCAGGGACGTAGCTCTCTAACATCCTTCATCACATTTCTTATACCTCCTTTTAAAGCACTAAGTTACTTAACCCTTCTAATATCTCACTTTATTGCACTTCTTAAACTACTATACCTACTTCTAATTAGCACAATCAAATTACTATCCCATCGCAACTTCTCTGTCAGCACTCAGACTTGCTTATCTCCTCTGATACCTCACTCTATTTTACTGCTTAAATTACTCCTATGTACAGTATCTTATGCACCACTCTTCTATGTGTAAAGACTCAATAATAGTCTTGTAAATTAAATGCTTTTGAATGTTAATAAATATTTTATTATGCTATGTGTTCACTAAAAATGCATTATAAAATTTGTTATTGTAAATATTGATTGCATTAAATATACCTTGGAGCTTTTCTCCCTGGGCTTGTACTGAAAAAGGGCACCTGTGTCAAGTCAGACTTTCCCAGTAAACAAATATCTATCCATAAATAAATTAAATGCATTTACACAAGAAGTGGATATGCGTAACGGAATCACAACTAATATTCATGTTCCAGGAGATGCCAGTCTTAGATTTTTTTTTTTAACCAAACAAATGTCATGCTAATGCTGATGCATGAAGCCGACTACCTGTTCCAGAAAATCCTATAAATGTGTATACACCTGCTATAGTACTGATGTTAGGTGTTGTACATAATTCAAACCAGTACCAAATGTGCATATCAAGCACTTATCAACAAAATACAGTTTTGTTGAAAGTTTATGAATATGCCATCATAGACAGCCTAAAATAACTGAGCCTAATTTTACAATATAATTTTCCAGAAGATTAGCATTTTGTTTCTTTTACTTCTTTCTCCTTTCCTGCTGTAAATTTTCCCATTACTCACTGAAAGGGGTTAATACTTATGCAAGTCTGTTTAATAAAATGCATATCTGTACAGGGAATGAATCTTCACTTACTTTCTGGAAAACTTCTAAAACTCTTGCTCTAATAGCAAGAATTGTTTAAGATAGCTAAGAAAATTTTCCACTCTGATATTCACATGGGAAGGTTTATTTACTTTGCTGTGATGCCTGCATTGAGAGCACAGTGAAATGAATGCAATGTTTGTTCTCCTCTCAAGAAAACTAGTGGAACCCTTGCACTAACTAGAACTGTTTAGGTTAAACAATGTTGCTCAACACTGCCAAAGAAATGTCAGTCTAGAACATCTGAATGGGAGGTTATCTGCCACTCCGTGTTCTCTAAAGTACTGTGAATGAAATACATCAGACAATACAACATGAATGTCAGCTATATTTATGAAAATGTATAATCTGGCACTGCTTTTAGGATGCACACCCTTCCACAAGTGATTTACCCTTTGAAATTCTCTTTCTGAGCTGGTTGTTGTTTTCTGACATACTCATTTAGTAAAATAAAATAATATATGTATCAATTCTATTTGCAGTCATTATCAGAAATCATTTGAAAATGGAGTACACTATGAAGAATGTTGTTTATCTGAATATGTTTTATAAGAGGCAGCATTGTTGCAGAATGAATAGCATGGTGGTTGTTAGAGAGACAGCAGGAGGTTTACATGAAGTTTACTTCACTGAGCTGCAGGTATAATTCAAATATTTGTTATTCAATAGTCGACAACTGCAAAAAGATTGCAGGAGCAGTGTTTCCCTTCTTTACTGTTTGCCCATTTTCCATGGCTATATGACTTTGGACTTATATTTAAGTAAGGAGATGTGTGGATTGCAGCTGTTACATTTTTCTGAACCCGATGATGTAAGTGGCTTTCCAAAGTTATGCCTCAATATTAGTGAATACAGTATATGTGACCATGATGCTCTGGCATGAATCCAGCAGAATACAGAGTGCTTTTAGGGTTATTATTTTAATTGTGATTGTCCACATTGACAATAGGTTGTAATAAATGATTCTCAACCATCTCTATAGATTTTCCATATTTCTTGCCATTGTTAATAATGATAACAGATTTTTTAAAGTGATATATTAATTCTGGGTCCCTATTAATTATTCAAACTTTTTTAAAGTTTCGAATGTCATATGATCGACAGCATATGATCAAACTTAAAAAAGTTTGAAGGTGAAAAGCAATGGTTCCATATGGCACAGGATGGGAAACTTTCCCTTTTCTGCACTGAAGTGCGATCTTGGAGTTGGTATATTTAAGTAGGGAGGGTATGAGGGTGCAGGGGGCCTGCCCCCCTGCACAGAACATTGAGGTAATTTTTTTTTTTTTATTATATTTTCAATGTTTCAAACTTCGCTCATATGTTGTCGAACATATGAGGTTCGAAGTTTTGAAATTTAGAATATATAATATAGACCCTTAATTTTGGGCAGCACAAGCATTCTGTTCACTCTAGATTTCACTGTAGCTGAACATGATGTCGTTAACTCTGACTTAAATCCCCTAATCTTTATATCCCTTAGAAACTTATATCCTTACTGCAGTGATCATAGTATGGGCTAGTTACTGGACATAACTAAGACTGATTAAAATTGCTAATTATGACTGCATGATTCTGACTTTATTTCAAGCAAACAAACAAATTAAAAAGTAGAAACATTTATAACAAAAGTTGCTACAGTTTATACCCTGCCTGCATGGAGAGCTATGGTGCTCAGGTTTTAATTAAAAAAAATCCTTCTTACAAACTGTAGCAACCTGCTTTCTACAAATATAGCAAACAGTTGCTACAATTTATACTCTGCCTACATGGATCACTACAGCACTCATGTTTTAATTTTAAAAATAAAAACATTTCCTTCTTATAAACTGCAGCAAATTGCTTGCTACCAATGTAGCAAACAGTTGCTGCAGTTTATACACTGCCTGTGCAGAACACTACAGTGTTCAGGTTTTATTTGAAAAAAAAATATTTTTTAAATTATAGCAAACTGCTTGCTACAATGTAGTATGTAGTTAGTACAGTTTAGAGAAGGCACAGAGTGCTACAATGCTCAGGTTTGCCAATAAATGCAATGCTGGTTTTTGGATTGGCTGATCACGCTCTACCCAACACTTTGCACCCATGGTAGTTGCCCCACTCATACCCACCCTAACTATGCTACTTGCAGCACTGACCCATGGCTAGATTATGGTAAGCCACGATGGCCAAATGAAAGCAGATGAAGTAAACAATTATGGTGTACGAGCACCCCCAATAGACAATGTGAGTGTGTACATACAGTTGTTTATTGTTGGTCTAATCAACAGCAACAAATGCATACATAAAGATGTGTGCAGTAGAAAGGCAAGTAACACAAAAGCTAAGGCAAGAGTTGAGGTCACATTATATAACAGACTCTATGTAGAAGTAGAACACAAAAAGCAAACAAAGTTGAGGAATAAACAATTGACGGAAAGGCAGACTGAAGACAAAACTATGATAATACAACAGTTTAGAATAATGAGAAATATACATGTTAAATGTGGAGTGTAAAATAATAATGTATCATGATGTAACAACCTACAGCATACCTACCACTATCAGAGTATTAGCCATGGACTTTTATTATACTGTGAATATCATTAAAAAATAAATATCTGTTTCTCGGGCGGGAGGGGGGGGGGGCATTTCAGCAATTCAGACCACATGCCCATATATGCACAGTATATTGGCAAGGTGAGGCACTGTAAAAGTCAGTGTGCAAGGGACCATAAAACACATACCTAAGAAATGTGTTACATTTGCAGATGGATTAGAAAAAAAAATACATGAAAGTTCGCAAGAAAACATAAACCTAGAACTCCCACACTAGAATGTTTCATAAGCACTGCATTAGCAAGTGGAACTACTGCTGCGGTCATGGTGTAAGTGTCATAAAACACATATCTAAAAATATTAGAAATGTGGTAGTCTGTAAACAGAAAATATATGAAGCTTCATACATAGGAAATATAAAACACAAACAGTTGCAATTACACAGTAAACATCATTGCATAAGTACACAGCTCCAACAAAGAAGTGAGAATCATAGTAGTAGCCATGTTTTACTTCAAACTGGAGGGTGCATTGAAGTTTATCTTAGTCACACAACTGACTAATTAGCATATGTCATGAATTTACCATAATTTTAGCCATTAGGAGCCCATAGCCCTCAAATGCCCATTTTAACAGTGGCAGAAGAATACAGCATGATAATTATGTTAGAAAGTGCCAACTTCCCAAGCAGAATGTACATACACATTACAGGATTGTTTAGTTTCAAGGGAATTGAGTACAAGACAACACTGAAAAAGAATCACTCTTGAATGTAATTGAAGTGGTGCCTATTTCATTAATATGATCTAGAATGATGTATTAGCAGGGCATGCCATAGAAGCAGTGGTACAAAGGGTGACTGGAAAACACATTTCAGGTGAACTGTACGCATGGTAGCAGGACATACAAAATGCATGTCTGGGATTGAAACTTTGACTTTTTTCAAGATTATAATTACTAAAACTGTGTATTGGCAAAGCATGCCACAGAAGCACTTGCAAAAAAAAAAAACAGTGAGTGGAAAATACATTTCAGCAGAATGGAACTCTTGATAGCTGGACAACAAAATCACACCTACCTGGGTTCAAACCCCAGTCTTTTCTCAGTAATATTATATATATATATTTGTCTTTTAGCAAGTGAAGCCTCAGAAGAATGTATAGTGAAGCAGGCTGAATGCATACATTTCATAGAAATGGTAGAACAGTATTTGAAGAGTGAAAAATGAACAGCAGAAAACAACATACCAGTCAGGGGTGAAGAATAAACCAGTCAGTCACCATACACATCAACACATAAGTTTACAGAGACATGAAATCTTTCAAATGCATGTATCATGCTTGTGATGATAGGAGGTACTGCTAGCTATGCCAGGAGAAGTGGGGCAATGGATGTGTAACATATGCCAGCACAGCTAATTGGAATCTAGTAAAGAGTTATATGTCATTTGTGTATTAAACTAATTTGTACAGATACTTGTGTTTAAAAAGTATTTGTAAAGTTGCTTGTGTTAAAATGTATCAACAGTGTGCCCTGATGGAAAGAAAATAAATGTACATGTATTATTGTAACTGAATTAAATGTATATGTTTTAACAGAGGATACTGGAAGAGAAGAGGGTAATCACAATCCAGCTGCAAAATACTTTTGAAAGGCTGAAATTAAATTATGCCATAAAAATTGTACCTTACAGTTCTGAGTGCAGCCAGAGATGAAATGTCTGCAAGAAACCTGGTTTATAATTCTGTAGGAGGAGTAGAAGTGTTAAAATGGTTTTATGGCTTCCCATAGCTGCACCAGATCTGAGCAATACTCTTGTGTGTGTGTATTATTGACGTGTAGGTGCTAAGTTCTGACAGCTACTGGCAATGAGGGTTGCATGGGAACCAGAAGTCAGATGACCAGAAGTATGTGATATCAGTCTGTACAGAGGAGACTGAAGTATCAGGGGCAGTCTCATTGTGAAACCTGTCAAGAAAGAAGGACCACTCACCCACTTCATCTTGCCTTGCACCAGTACGTGACCAGGGATAGTAATTCTCTAAGTCAGTCAGAAAATATATAGTGACAATAGTTAAGTATTATTCTTCTGTAACTCCAGTCAGAGCTTTAGGAGGTACCCCATTCCAAATACCTTTGGCCAGGATTCACCTTGACTGGGATGGTAGAAAAAGAAGCAAGCAAGTAGGTGTGGTTGAAGATATCCCTGCAGATGTCTTGATAGGGAATGATTTTGATAATGCAGTACCTTGTGTGCTTGCAGTTACACTCAGTCAGGCTTGGAGACAGGCATGTGGGTTTGGTAGCCTGGAGGAGACCCAGACAGACACCACACCTAAAGCCAGGGCTGCTGAGGTGGCTATTTCAGGGAGGGGAATACCCTGAAGCAGTGAGCCTGAAGGTGAGCCATAGCTGGTTGCAGGTACTGATGTTCCCTTGAACAGAGGGACTGCAAGTGCAGAGGTGAGGTGTAGTACTCAGGCTGACAGTGAGGCACCTCTTGCAGAGGATACCAAACTTCCTGTGGAAGGGGAGCTGGGAAGAGTGACAAAAGTAGTGCTGAGGCAGGCTAATCTCTCAGACCTACACTAAGAGGCTTGATGGAGGTTGCTAGGAAGGCACCTGATTCTCAAGAAAAAGAGGAATCTGTATAATGGGAACAAGGGTTACTGTATAGGGAGTGGACCTCTGAGGGAGGGATCGAGGGTGAGGTAATATAGCAGGTGGTAGTGCCTAGAGCCTACCATCTGGCACTTCTAGCCATAGCCCATGACATTCCTTTTGCGGGTCATATGGGCATAAAGTGTACTGAGAAATGTATTATGCAAAACTTTTATTGGCCTGGGATTGCCAGGAATGTAACAGGGTACTGCAGGACTTGTGAGCAGTGCCAAAAAATAGGCAAGACAGGAGACAAGGTTAAAGGTCCTTTGATGCCTTTTCCCGTGATTGATGAGCCATTTCAGAGGGTAGCTATGAATATTGTGGTGCCTTTGAGTACCCCAAGTGCCACAGGGAAGAAGTATATCCTGGTGTTAGTAGATTATCCTACTTTGAGGCGGTGGCTCTGTCCTTCATTGAGGCAGAGAAGGTGGCAAATGCTTTGCTAGAGATTTTCAGTAGGGTAGGTTTCCCAAGAGAAATACTGACTGACAGAGGAGACAATTTCATATCAGACCTGCTGGCATGCCTGTGGATGCACTGTGGGGTGAAGCACCTAAAGACAAACCCCAACCATCCCCAGACTAATGGTCTTGTGGAGAGGTTAAACTCTACAGCAAAAACCACGCTACAGGCATTTGCAGACCAGTTTAAGAGACAGTGGGACAAATATTTGCCCCATCTGCTTTTGTATACAGAGACGTATCCCAGGAATCCACAGGGTATTTACCTTGTGAGTTGCTGTATGGACATAGGGTGAGAGAGCCTTTAGATTTGATTCGTAATGAGTGGGAGGGTGAATGTGAATCCCACAGAGAATCTGTTGTGGCATATATCCTAAACCTCAGAGCAAGGTTTATGGAGCTCATGCGCTTGGCTCAGGAGAACCTGGCAAGAGCTCAGCAACAGAAAAGTGTCTGGTATGACAGGAATACTGGAGCCAGAGAGTATGCTGTGGCACGGTAGGTTATGGT